>NC_142804.1:61204548-61322309 GCF_049724085.1 Artemia sp. Qi Xiang Cuo | reverse complement strand
GATTAAATTTAAAAAAAACAAGTTTTTTTAACTGAAAGTAAGGAGCGACATTAAAACTCAAAACGAACAGAAATTATTCCGTATATGAAAGGGGCTGTCCCCTCCTCAACGCCTCGCTCTTTACGCTAAAGTTTTTTATTGTTTAAAAAAAAATAGAGTTGTGAGAAAGTCAAACTTTAGCGTAAAGAGCAAGGCATTGAGGAGGGCACGGCCCCTTTCATATACGGAATAATTTCTGTTCGTTTTAAGTTTTAACGTCGCTCCTTACTTTCAGTTAAAAAAACTTGTTTTTTTAATTTAATTTTTGAAAGTTTTTGAATAAATGCAGGTTTTGATCTTGGCTCACAGTACATGAATAATTAAAAAAAAATTTTCATATTAATTTACTTTTATTTGGTTAAATGGCTTTCTCGAAACTTGTTTCATTTTTTTTATGAACGTTTTTATTAGTAATAAATATACGTAACTTAAGAATTAACTTACGTAACGAACTTCTATATTCATATATTTTTAATACGTATATTAGGGGGTTCGCCCCTAGTCAATACCTTGCTCTTTAAGCTAAAGTTCAAATTTTGTTCCAATTCTTTAAAAATGGCCGCTTAATCACAAAGGCCGTTAATTAGAATAAATAGCTCTTATGAAAGCACTAAAAAATCTCTGGCTTAAAGAGTGAGGTATTGACTAGGGGGTGAACCCGATCATTTATGTAAAATTTTCTGTTTGTTTAAAGTTTTGATGTTGCTGCTGTTGCAGTTGAAAAACTTGTTTTTTTAAATTCAATTTCTGATCTTTTTTTAATAATGCTGGGAAGTCCGGCGTCCCCTTCATAGCAATGTCCCTTCCCCCATGGAAACTTCCTTCATGGAAATATCCTCCTACATAACCCCTGACCCCAGGCACGTACGCAGGAATTTTTTTCGGGGGGGGCCAATTTGTTTCGGGGGGGAGCCAAATCCTTCAAACCCATTATTCTGTGAGAAAAATCAGAAAATTATGGAAAAATGAAAAAATCATGAGATTTCCGGGGGGGCCCGGGCCCGGAGGCTCCCCTCCCTGCGTACGTCCCTGCCCAAACCCTCCCCCCCACTACCAGGAAAAATCTCCCCTGAAAACGTCTGTACTGTATACTTCCCAATAACCAATACTATATGTTAACATTGGGTAAAGTTCATAACTTTCAGCCCTCCTCCCGGGAACTTCGGGGGATTAAGTTATCCTAAAAGACATACTTATAATATTTTCGAACATGCTGAACAAAATGGCAATCTCCAAATTTTGATCAGGTGACTTTGGGAAAACAATGAGCGTGGAAGGGGGCCTAGTTGCCCTCCATTTTTTT
Organism: Artemia sp. Qi Xiang Cuo; assembly: GCF_049724085.1. Classification (NCBI taxonomy): domain Eukaryota; kingdom Metazoa; phylum Arthropoda; class Branchiopoda; order Anostraca; family Artemiidae; genus Artemia; species Artemia sp. Qi Xiang Cuo. Next base: position 61,320,967 of record NC_142804.1, on the reverse strand, counting down.
GGTCATTTAAAAAGGGCCCTAAAACTTTTAATTTCCATTCCAATGAGCCCTCCCACGATATTCTAGGACTACTGGGTCGATACGATCACCCCTGGGGAAAAAAACAAATAAACACGCACCCGTGATCTTTCTTCAGGCAAAAAATGCAAAATTCCACTTTTTTGTAGATAGGAGCTTGAAACCTCTAGAGTAGGGTTCTCTGATACGCTGAATATGATGGTGTGATATTCATTAAGGTTCTATAGCTTTTAGGGGGTCTTTCCCCCTTTTTTCGAAAATCAGCCAAATTTTCTCAGGCACATAACTCTTGATAAGTAAAATTAAACTTGATGAAACTTATATATTTGAAATCAGAATTAAAATTTGATTCTTTTGATGTATCTATTGGTATCAAAAACCCGTTTTCTAGAGTTTCGGTTACCATTGAGCCGGGTCGCTCCTTATTTACAGTTCGTTACCACGAACTGTTTGATACAAATGATTGTTATTGATAATATAAATTTTATTTTTGTTTTGTTAAGAATAATTTTATTTTCATCTTATTATTATTTTCTGCATGTACCAAAGAATATAAGTACATCTTGATTGTTATTAAAATATAATAACAATGTATATAAAAAATTTAATAACAATGTATATGAGGATGATTTAACCCCCAGAGTTCCCAGGGAAGGGCTGCAAGTTATGAACTTTGCTCATTGTATACATAGAGTAGGCTATTGGTTAGTTGGGAAGTATCAGTATAGTGCTAACTTATACTTCTATGACTCTATGTTCCTTCCTGTGCTATTCTACGACTCTATGTCTCTTCCTATGCTATTTGCTTGGTTTACGTTCCTTGACACCTTTTTAGAGCATGTGTTTATGAATTTGGGTGGATTATGTTCCCTCCCGTGCTATTCTAAGGGTTTATGTTCCTTCCTATGCTATTTTAAGGGCTTATGTTTCCTCCTATGCGTTTCTAAGGGCTTATGTTTCCTTCTATACTATTTTGAGAGTTTATGTACCTTCCTATGCTATTCTAAGGGTTTATGTTCCCTCCCATGCTATTCTATGGCCTTATGTTCCTTCCTGTGTTATTCAATGGGACCTCTACCCGTGATTAAACACATTTTGAAACTACATGCTATTTGCTTATGTGCCCTTGGTACCTTTCCAAAAAAAGTGATAAAAAAAAGAAAAAAAAACACGTTTTGAAGTCACATGCTATTTGCTTACCTTTCCTTGGTACCTTTCCAAACGAGCGGGGATTCCCCACAGGTTCCTAAACATTGCAAAAAAAAGCGAGCAGTATGAGCGGGGATTCCCCACACAAGTTTGTTTCAACTCCAAGTTTTTCAACCAGACTGTTGAGGAATTTTTTAGATTTTTCATTGGTCAGAGATGTAACAATGATACACTTTTTTAATAGCATGGAAAAGAACGACTTTTGAATGCCTCGCTGTTTAAGTTAAGAAATGAAACCAAACCATAGGAGTTTTAGAGATTTTTCATCGGTCAGAGATGCCATAATGGTACTGTTTTTTAATAGTATGGAAAAGAACAACTATTGAATGCCTCGCTGTTTAAGTTAAGAGGTGAAACCAAGACCAGAGGCTTCTTAGAGACCTTTCATTTGTCAGAAATTCAACCATGGAGATGATTTTTAATAGAACTGACAATAACATCTATTGAATGACTAACTGTCTATATTAATAGTTGAAGCCAAACGATGAAGAATTTTTTAGTTATGTCATTGGTCAGAGATGCAACAATGGTACTGTTTACTAATTAGATTTGAATTGAGAGAAAATTGAAAGCCGTGATATTTATATAATTTTTGATAACTAAGAGAAGAGGAATATTTTAGTTTTGTTTACGGTCAGATATGAAAAAGCGGTACACTTTTTTAATATCATGGAAAAGAACGACTATTGAATGCCTCGCTGTTTAAGTTAAGAGGTGAAATTAAGACCAGAGGAATTTTTGAGATTTTTCTTTGGTCAAAGATGCAATAATGGCACATTTTTTTCAATAGCATGGAAAAGAACGACTATTGAATGCCTCGCTGTTTAAGTTAAGAGGTGAAATCAAGACCAGAGGATTTTTTTTTAGATTTTTCATTGGTTAGAGATGCAGCAATGTTACACTTTTTTTTAATAGCATGGAGAAGAGCAACTATTGAATGACTCGCTTTTTAGGTTAAGAGGTTAAATCAAGACCATAGTAATTTTTGCGATTTTTTCATTGGTCAGAGATGAAACAATGGTACACTTTTTTTAATAGCATGGAAAATAACAATTTTCGAATACCTCACTATTTAAGTTAGAGGTGAAATTAAGACCAGAGGAATTTTTTATATTTTTAATGTGTAAGATATGCAACAATGTTACACTTTTCTAACAGAAATTAAAAGAACGACAATTGAATGCCGTGCTTTTTAAGTTAAGAGGTAAAATCAAGACCAGAGTATTTTTTGAGATCTTTAAATGGTCAGAGATGCAACAATGGTGCAGTTTTTTATTAGCATGTAAAAGAACGACTATTGAAGGCCTCGCTGTTTAAGTTCAGAGGTGAAATCAAGACCAGAGGACTTTTTGAGATTTTTCATTCGTCAGAGATGCAACAATGGTACATTTTTTTTAATAGCACGGAAAAGAACGACTATTGAATGTCTCGCTGTTTAAGTTAAGAGGTGAAATCAAGACCAGAGGATTTTTTTTTAGATTTTTCATTGGTCAGAGATGAAACAATGTTACATTTTTTTAATAGTATGGAAAAGAAAGACTATTTAATGCCTCGCTGTTTAAGTTAAGAGTTGAAACAAAGACCAGAGGAATTTTTGAGATTTTTTCATTGGTCAGAGATGCAACAATGGTACACTTTTTTTAATAGCATGGAAAAGAACAACTATTGAATGCCTCAATGTTTAATTTAAGAGGTGAAATCAAGACCAGAGTAATTTTTTAGATTTTTCATTGGTCAGAGATGCAAAAATGGTAAACTTTTTTAATAGCATGGAAAAGAACGACTATTGAATTCCTCGCTGTTTAAGTTAAGAGTTGAAATCAAGACCAGAGGAGTTTTTTATATTTTTAATTGGTAAGAGATGCAATAATGGTACTGTTTTTTAATAGTATGTAAAAGAAATACTTTTTAGGGCGTCGCTTTTTAGGTTAAGATGTGAAATCAATACCATAGGACTATTGTAAATTTTTTATTTATCAGAGATTCAGCAAAGGTACACTTTTTTAATATAATTGAAAAGAAATAATATTGAATGCATCGCTGTTTCGGTTAAGAGGTGAAACAAAGACCAGAGGCATTTTTGAGATTTTCATGGGTCAGAGATGCAACAATGGTACTGAATTTTAATAGAATGGAAAAGAAAGACTTTTGAATATCTCGCTGTTTAAGGTAAGAGGTGAAATCAAGACCAGAGGAATATTTGAGATTTTTCATTTGTTAGAGATGCAACAATGGTACACTATTTTAATATCATGGAAAAGAACAATTTTTGAATGCCTCGCTGTTTAAGTTAAGAGGTGAAACCAAGATCAGAGGCATTTTTGAGATTTTTAATAGGTCAGAGATGAAACAATGGTACTGTTTTTTAATAGCATGGAAAACAAAGAATATTGACTACCTCGCTGTTTAAGTTAAGAGGTGAAATCAAGACCTTAGTAATTTTTTAGATTTGTCATTCGTGAGAGATGCAACAATGGTTTACTTTTTTAATAGCATGGAAATGAACGACTATTGAATGCCTCGCTGTTAAAGTTGAGAGGTCAAACCAAGGCCAGAGGCGTTTTTGAGATTTTTCATTGGTCAGAGATGCAACAGTAGTATTGTTTTTTAATAGAATAGACAATAGCGACTATTTAATGCCTCATTGTTTCTATTAAGATGTTAAGCTAAGCCATAAGGAATTTTTTAGATTTTACATGGTTCATAAAAGAAACCACTGTAATGTTTTTTAATTAGAATTTTCATAAGAAAAAATTGGTAATCTTGCTTTTTTAAGTAAGAGAGTAAACCGTTAGAAGAGTAATTTTTTAAGTTTTGTCAATTTTTATTTATTAAGAAATGTCACACTTTTTTAATAGAATGGAAAAGAACGACTATTGAATGCCTTGCTGTTTAAGTTAAGAGGTGAAATCAAGACCAGAGGAATTTTCGAGATTTTTCATTGGTCAGAGATGCAACAATGGTACACTTTTTTCAATATCATGGAAAGAACGACTATTGAATGCCTCGCTTTTTAGGTTAAGAGGTGAACGCAAAACCTGAGGATTTTTTTTAAAAATTTTTCCTGTCAGAGATTCAGCAATTTTACACTTTTTTAATAGAATTTAGTAGAGCGAAATGTTAATGACTTTCGTGTTCGATTCTTAGTTGCAACCTATATCGGAATAATTTTTGAGATTTTTCATTGGTCAGATAGGCAGAGATGGAGTACTTTTTTAATAGAATTGATAAGAACGATATTTGAATGCCTCGCTATTTAGGTTAAGAGGTGAAATCAAGACCAGAAGATTTTTTGAGATTTTTCATTGGTCAGAGATGCAACAATGGTGCACTTTTTTAATAGCATGGAGAAGAACGACTATTGAATGCCTCGCTGTTTAAGTTAAGAGGTGAAATCAAGACCAGAGGAATTTTTGAGATTTTTTCATTGGTCAGAGATGCAACAATGGTACACTTTTTTTAATTGCATTGAAAAGAACAACTATTGAATGCCTCGCTGTTTAAGTTAAGAGGTGAAATCAAGACCAGAGGAGTTTTTGAGATTTTTCATTTTTCAGAGATGCAACAATGGTACCCTTTTTAATAGCATGGAAAAGAACGACTATTGAATGCCTCGCTGTTTAAGTTAAGAATTGAAACCAAGACCAGAGGCGTTTTTGAGATTTTTCATCGAACAGAGATGCAACCTTGGTACTTTTTTTTAATAGCATTGAAAAGAACGACTATTGAATGCCTCGCTACTTAGGTTAAGAGGTGAAAACAAGACCTGAGGAATTTTTTAGATTTTTCATTGATCAGAGATGCAACAATGGTACATTTTTTTGATATAATGGAAAAGAACGATTATTGAATGCATCGCTGTTTAAGTTAAGAGGTGAAAACAAGACCAGAGGAGTTTTTGAGATTTTTCATCGGTCAGAGATGCAACAATGGTACTGTTTTTTAATAGAATTGAAAAGAACGACTATTGAATGCCTCGCTGTTTAAGTTAAGCGGTGAAATCAAGACCAAAGTATTTTTTGAGATTTTTTTTTTGTCAGAGATGTAGTAAAGGTACTGTTTTTCAATAGCAAGGAGAAGAACGACTTTTGAATACCTCTCTGTTTAGGTTAAGAGGTGAAACCAAGACCAGAGGAGATTTTTAGATTTTTTAATTGGTCAGAGATGCAACAATGGTACACTTTTTTTAATAGCATTGAAAAGAACAACTATCGAATGCCTCGCTGTTTAAGTTAAGAGGGGAAACCAAGACCAGAGGAATTTTTTAGATTTTTCATTGGTCAGAGATGCAACAATGTTACACTTTTGTAATAGAATGGACGACTATTGAAAGCCACACTTTTTATGTTAAGAGGTGAAACCAAGACCAGAGTAATCTTTTAGATGTTTCATTAGTCAGAGATGCAACAATGATACATTTTTTTTAATAGCACGGAAAAGAACGTCTATTGAATGCCTCGCTGTTTAAGTTAATATGTGAAATCAAGACCAGAGGATTTTTTTTAAGATTTTTCATTGGTCAGAGATGCAACCATGGTACAGTTTTTTAATAGTATTGAAAAGAACGACTATTGAATTCCTCACTGTTTTATTTAAGAGGTGAAATCAAGACTAGAGGAATATTAGAGATTTTTCATTGGTCAGAGAATAAGCAATGGTACACTTTTCTTAATAACAAGGAAAAGAACGACTATTGAATGCCTCGACGTTTAAGTTAAGACGTGAAACCAAGACCAGAGGAGTTTATGAGATTTTTTATTGGTCAGAGATGAAACAATGGTACTGATTTTTAATAGCATGGAAAAGAAGGACTTTTGAATGCCTCGCTGTTTAAGATAAGAGATTAAACAAAGACAAAAGGAGTTTTTTTGAGATTTTTCATAGGTCAAAGTTGCAGTAATAGGACTAATTTTCAATTAACTTGGACTAGACAGAATATTTACTTAATTATTGTTTTTCCTAGAGGTGAAATCACTGCATAAGGAAATGAAGAGAAATCTTATTATTGAAAGAACCAGTAAAAATCCGCTTTTTTAACAGCATGGAAAAGAAAGAAAAATGGATGCAGTTCGGTTACTGTAAATAGTTGAAACCATGACGAAGGTAATTTTTTAAATTTTTCATTTGTCAGATACGAAACGTTGGTAATGATTCTTAATAGCTTGGAAAAGAAAGACTTTTGAATGCCTCATTGTTTAAGTTAGAGGTGAAATAAAGACCAGAGGAATATTCGAGATTTTTCATTGGTCAAAGAAGCAACAATGGTACACTTTTTAATAGAATGCAAAAGAACGACTTTTGAATGCCTCGTTGTTTAAGGTAAGAGGTGAAACCAAGACCAGAGGAGTTTTTGTTTAGATTTTTCATGGGTCAGAGATGCAACAATGGTACTGTATTTTAATAGAATGGAAAATAGAGTACTTTTAAAGTCTTACTGTTAAGTTTAGAGGGGAACCGAAGAGCTGTGGTATTTTTGAATTCTAATTCTTGAAATAGACGCAGAAGTGGTACTGTTTTTTAATAGACTAGTATTGAACATAATTAAAAAACACTGCTTTTCTATTAATATGTTAAATTAAGACCAGAAGAATTTTTTAGTCATGGCATAGTTAAGATAATCAGTACTGCTACTCAAGTTCAACTGTATGTCGATGAGAGTCTGGTTTGAACAATACTTTTAAAGCTAGAGGGGATACCAAGGGAAGAGGAATTTTTTAATTTTATTTTTGGTCATTGATGCAACCATGATAATGTTTTTTAATTAGCATGTTCATGAGCGTAAATTGAAAGAACTACTTTCTAGTTAGAGGGGAAATGAAGGGACAAGAAATTTTTTAAATATTTTCTCTTGTCAGAAAAGCAGCAATGGTACTGTTTAATAGCATGAAAAGAACGACTATTGAATGCCTCGTTTAAGTTAGAGTGAAACAAGACAGGAATTTTTGAGATTTTTCATTGGTCAGAGATGCAACAATGGTACTGTTTTTTAATAGCATGGAAAAGAACGACTATTTAATGCCTCGCTGTTTAAGTTAAGAGGTGAAATCAAGACCAGAAGAATTTTTGAGATTTTTCATTGGTCAGAGATGCAACAATGGTACACTTTTTTAATAGCATGGAAAAGAACGAATATTTAATGCCTCGCTGTTTAAGTTAAGAGGTGAAACCAAGACCAGAGGATTTTTTTAGATTTTTCATTGGTCAGAGATGCCTCAATGGTACACTTTTGTAATAGAATGGAAAAGAACGACATTTGAATGCCTCGCTGTTTAAGTTAAGAGGTGAAACAAAAACCAGCGGCCCGGGCCGCTGCGGCGGTCGGGAAGTGGGGCCCGTGGCGGCGGGCCGCCGGGGCGGAGGGGGGCATTAAATAGTGGAAATTGCTTGACCAATAAAAAATCTAAAAAATTCCTCTGGTCTTTGTTTCACCTCTTAACTTAAATAGCGAGGCCTTCAATAGTCGTTCTTTTCCATGCTATTAAAAAAGTGTTCCATTATTGCATCTCTGAAAAATGAAAAATCTAAAAAATTCCTCTGATCTTGATTTTACCTCTTAACTTAAACATCGATGTATTCATAAACCGCTCTTTTCCATACTATTAAAAAAATGTACCGTTATTGCATCTCTGACCAATGAAAATTCTCAAAAATTCCTCTGGTCTTGATTTCAACTCTTAACTTAAACAACGAGGCATTCAATAGTCGTTCTTTTCCATTCTATTAAAAAATCAGTACCATTGTTGCATCTCTGACCAATGAAAAATCTCAAAACACCTCTGGTCTTGGTTTCACCTCTTAACTTACAAAGCGAGGCATTCAAAAGTCGTCCTTTTCGGAGCTATTAAAAAACAGTACCATTGTTGCATCTTTGACCAATGAAAAATCACAAAAATTCCTCTGGTCTGGATTTCACCTCCTAACTTAAACAGCGAGGCATTCAATAGTCGTTCTTTTCCATGTTATTAAAAAACAGTACCATTGTTGCATCTCTAACCAATGAAAAATCTCTAAAACTCCTCTGGTCTTGGTTTCACTTCTTAACTTAAACAGCGAGGCATTCAAAAGTCGTTCTTTTCCATGCTAAAATCTCAAATGAAAAATCTCAAAAATTCCTATGGTCTTGATTTCACCTCTTAACTTAAACAGCGGGGTATTCAATAGTCGCTCTTTTCCATACTATTAAAAAAAAATGTACCATTGTTGCATCTCTGACCAATGAAAAAGCTAAAAAATTCCTCTGGTCTTGATTTCACCTCCTAACTTAAACAGCGAGGTATTCAATAGTCGTTCTTTTCCATGCTATTAAAAAAGTATAGCATTGTTGCATCTCTGACCAATGAAAAATCTCAAAGACTCCTCTGGTCTTGATTTCACCTCTTAACTTAAACAGCGAGGCATTCAAAAGTCGTTCTTTTCCATGCTATTAAAAAAAAAATGTACCATTGTTGCATCTCTGACCAACTAAGGATCTAAAAATTCCTCTGGTCTTGAGTTAACCTCTTAACTTAGACAGTAAGGCAATCAATAGTCGTTCTTTTCCATTGTATTAGGAAACAGTACCATTGCTGAATCTCTGACCAATGAAAAATCTAAAAAATTCCTCTGGTCTTTATTTCACCTCTTAACTTAAACAGCGAGGCATTCAATAGTCGTTCTTTTCCATGCTATTATTTGAAAAAAAACTACGTTTTCTAAAGAGTTAAATAGGCTGAGTCACAAGTTCGGCCCTTAAAACGTACAGGGATTAGGAGGTGCAGTTGGGGGGCTGCCGCACCCCCCAAACCCCCGCTTCTGTATATGAAAGGGGCTGTGCCCTCCTCAACACCTCGCTCTTTAAGCTAAAGTTTGACTTTTCAAAACTCTTTTTTTTAACAATAAAAACTTTATCGCAAAGAGCGAGGCGTTGAAGTGGGCACAATCTATTTAATATACGGAAGCGGGGGCTTGGGGGCGGCAGCCACCCAACTGTACCTCCTAATCCCTGTACGTTTTAAGGTTCGAACTTGTGACTCAGCCTCTTTAACTTTTTAGAAAACGTAGTTTTTTTCAAATGATTTCTGCACGTTTTTGTACAGTTTATAACTTATTATTGCTTGACTAACTGTTAGCTGATCTTTTGAGTAGTTAAAATTGGGTGGCTTCCTCCTTCCAAACCCCCCACTTTTGAAGATTCTTGTGTTAAGGCTTTTAATTCCTGAATACTCAAATCAAATGCACAGTAAGATTTTTATCAGCCACCCCAGGCCCCATGTTATCAAAGCAGTGGAGACTTACCTGTAACCTGAAGGCCGACTGTTATATTCTTGTGGAGACGCCTGTTGAGCTGAAGGATTTAATAGATTGGATTTAAAAAAGAAACTGAGTTTCTTTTTTAAACTTTAAATTCAATATATAAAAAAATTTGTCTGACGGAGAATCGAACTCGGATCTTCCTTCTGACAGTCAGGAATAGCGACCACTGTACCACAGAGACATTACATTATTTTTATTCTGTGCGATGTATTTTTGACGCAAGCAAATCCCCACAAAACTTGATATTTGGTTTTTGGAAAACAGGGAAGGAGTGATCGGATTGAGCTGAAATTTTAAAGATAAGCTCCCAGAACCCAGAAAAGCATATCCTTTAGATATCAGTCCGATCAGACAACGTTAAAGGGGGGCTGTGGTGGGAAAAATTAACATGGGCTCTTATAGGAAAACGAGGTTTTTGGCAAATGTAAATTCGGGGGATAATTTTTTCAGTCTGAAAATATCAAAAGGCCCTAAGAGGTCGAATTCCGCTTCGAATGAGTCCTCATTCACCCGTATTCGTTGCCAACTGTGGCCTGTAGGCGTGGCTGATAAAAAAAGAGTAATGAACTTTAAGTGGCTATATTTGGTTTTTGGAAAACAGGGAAGGAGTGATCGGATTGAGCTGAAATTTCTAAATTTCAGCCCAATCGGACAACGTTAAAGGGGGGCTGTGGTCGGAGGGTCGAAACTTCCGGCCCGCTTTTACCCATGAAGATAAAGTCGGAGGGGGGTGAAATTTTGCACGTTTCTTAGTCGGAGCTTGGGCTACAAAATGCGATCACCGCTGTCTCTCTGCGACCGCTAGGACCGGAAATTGCTTAACATTGGGGTGGGTTGCCTCTTTATAGAGGTACAAGTGTGCCTCCTTGAAATTGTACCATTGTTGCATCTCTGATCAATGAAAAATCTCAAAAATTCCTCTGGTCTCGGTTTCACATCTTAACTTAAACAGCGAGGCATTCAATAGTTGTTCTTTCCCATGCTATTAAAAAGTCTGCCATTGTTGCATCTCTGACCAATGAAAAATCTCAAAAATTCCTCTGGTCTTGATTTCACCTCTTAACTTAAACAGCGAGGCATTCAATAGTCGTTCTTTTCCATGCTATTAAAAAACAGTACCATTGTTGCATCCCTGACCAGTATAAAGTCTAAAAGAGTCCTCTGCTCGTCAGTTAACAACTTAAATTATACAATGGGGCATTCAAATGACTTTTTTGTCCATGCTAATTAAAAACATGTACCATTGTTGCATCTTTGACCGGTGAAAAATCTTAAAAAGTCCTCTGGTCTTGAGTTCACCTCTTAACTTAAACAACGAGGCATTCAATAGTCATTCTTTTCCATGCTATTAAAAAAGTGTACCATTGTTGCATCTCTGACCAGTAAAAAATCTTAAAAAAGTTCTCTTGTCTTGGTTTTACATCTTAATATAAACAGTAATTCATTCAATAGTCGTTCTTTTCCATTATATTAAAAAACAGTTTAAGATTTTCATATATTAACGATAGAAGAACAAAAAGATTGTTCGGCCCTTGGTAATGACCCTAATTATGACAACAATGATTTTAAATTTCTCTCTTCTCCTAAGTGTTAAAAAAATGTGCCATTGTTGCATCTATTAAGGGTTAACAATCTTAAAAAATTCATCTTGTCTTCCTTTCACCTCTAACATAAAAAGTAAGGCATTTAATAGTCTTTATTTTACATGCTAATTAAAAAAGTGTACCATTGTTGCATCTCTGACCAATGAAAGATCTTAAAAATTCCTCTGGTCTTGGGTTCACCTCTAACTGAAACAGCGTGGCATTCAATTGTCGTTATTTTCCATGCTATTAAAAAAATGTACCATTGTTGCATCTATGACAAGTGAAATTTTTAACAAATTAATCTGGTCTTGAGTTCACTTCTTAAACTAAAATGCAACGCATTCAATTGTCGTTGTTTTCTATGCTATTAAAAAAGTGTACCATTGTTGCATCTCTGACCAATGAGAAATCTAAAAAATTCCTCTGGTCTTGATTTCACCTCTTAACTTAAACAGCGAAGCATTAAAAAGTCGTTCTTTTAAATGCAATTATAAAAAATGTACCATTGTTGCATCTCTGACCAATGAAAAATCTAAAAAAAATCCACTGGTCTTGATTTCACCTCTTAACTTAAACAGCGAGGCATTCAATAGTCGTTCTTTTCCATGCTATTAAAAAGTTTACCATTCCTGCATCTCTGACCAATGAAAAGTCTAAAATAATACTCTTGTCTTGGTTTCAAATCTTAACTGAAACGGTGAGGCATTCAGTTGTCGTTATTTTCAATGCTATAAAAAAAGTGTTCCATTGTTTGCATCTCTGACCAATGAAAAATTAACAAAATCCAATGGTCTTTGTTTCACTTATTAAATTAAAAAGTAATGCTTTCAATTGTCATTCTTTTCCATGCTATTAAAAAAATGTACCATTGTTGTATCTCTGACCAATAAAAAATCTCAAATACTCCTCTGTTATTTATCTCAACTCTTAAGTTCAACAGCGAGGCATTCAATAGTTTTTCTTTTCACTACTAATTGAAAAAGTGTAACGTGGTTTCATCTCTTACCGGTAAAAAATCTAATAAATTATCATGGTCTCCAGTACGACTCTTAAAATAAACATCACTGCCAACATAAGTCGCTATTTTCCGTGCTAATAAAAAAAATGTTCCATTACTTCTTCTCTGACCAATAAAAAATCTATAATATTCCTCAGGTCTTGGTTTCAACTCTTAAATTAAGCAGCGAGGCATTCAATAGTCGCTCTTTTCTATTCTATTAAAAAACAGTACCATTGTTGCATCTCTGACTGATGAAAAATCTCTAAAATTCCTGTGGTCTTGATTTCACCTCTTAACTTAAACAGCGAGGTATTCAATAGTCGTTTTTTTCCATGCTAGTAAAAAAGTGTCCCCTTGTTGGATCTCTGAGCAATTAAAAATCTCAAAAATTCTTCTGGTCTTGATTTCACCTCTTAACTTAAACAGCGAGGAATTCAATAGTCGGTCTTTTCCATGCTTATAAAAAATGTACCATTGTTGCATCTCTGACCAATGAAAAATCTAAAAAAAATCCACTGGTCTTGAATTCACCTATTAACAGAAAACTTAAGTCTTTATCATTATTCTCATTTCATGCAGTTGAAAAAGTCTTATTTTGCTACATTTCTGACGATTAAAAAATCTCTTAAATTCGCTTTTTTTTGATTTCAACTCTAACCAAAACAATAGTGCCTTAAATTTTCTTTCTTTTCCATGCTATTAAAAATTTGTACCATTGTTGCATCTCTGACCAATTAAAAAATCTCAAAAATTCATCTGGTCTTGATTTCACCTCTTAACTTAAACAGCGAGGCATTGAAAAATCTCTCTTTTCCATACTATTAAAAAAGTGTAACATTGTTGCAACTCTGACCGATGAAAAATCTCAAAAAAATCCTCTGGTCTTGATTTCAACTCTTAACTTAAACAGCGAGGCATTCAATTGTCATTCTTTTCCATGCTATTAAAAAAATGTACCATTGTTGCATCTCTGACCAATGAAAAATCTAAAAAAATTCCTCTAGTCTTAATTTCACCTCTTAAATTAAACAGTGAGGCATTCAATAGTCGTTCTTTTCTATGCTATTATAAAATTGTACCATTGTTGAATTTCTGACCAATGAAAAATCTAAAAAAGTACTCTGGTCTTGATTTCAACTCTTAACCTAAACATCGAGGCATTCAATAGTTGCTCTTTTCCATACTTATTAAAAACAGTACCATGGATACATCTCTCACCAATGACATGTCTAAAAAATTCCTTTGCTCTTGGTCTCAAATATCAGCTTAGACAGTTAAGGTTTCAATAGTCGTTCTTTTCAATTCTATTTAAAAATCATTACCTTTGTTGCATCTCTGATCGATGGAAAATCTAAAATACTCCTCTATTCTTGATTTCACCTCTTAATTTAAACAGCGAAGCATTCAATAATTGTTCTTTTCCTTTTTATTAGAAAACAGTACCATTGTTGCATATCTGACCGATAAAATATCCCTAAAACTTCTCTGGTCTTTGTTTCACCTCTTAACTCAAACAACGAGGCACTTAATAGTCGTTCTTTTCCTTGCTATTAAAAAAGTGTACCATTGTTGCATCTCTGAACAATGAAAAAATCTAAAAAATTCCTCAACAGTCTGGTTGAAAAACTTGGAGTTCAAACAAACTTGTGTGGGGAATCCCCGCTCATACTGCTTGCTTTTTTTTTCAATGTTTAGGAACCGGTGGGGAATCCCCGCTCGTTTGGAAAGGTACCAAGGAAAGGTAAGCAAATAGCATGTGACTTCAAAACGTGTTTTTTTTTCTTTTTTTATCACTTTGTTTGGAAAGGTACCAAGGGGACATAAGCAAATAGCATGTAGTTTCAAAATGTGTTTAATCACGTGTAGAGGTCCCATAGAATAACACAGGAAGGAACATAAGGCCATAGAATAGCATGGGAGGGAACATAAACCATTAGAATAGCATGGGAGGGAATGTAAAAACTTAAAATAGTATAGAAAGAAACATAAACCCTTAGAAACGCATGGGAGGAAACATAAACCCTTAAAATAGCATAGGAAGGAACATAAACCCTTAGAATAGCATAGGAAGGAGCATAATCTACCCAAATCCATAAACACATGCTCTGAAAAGGTGCCAAGGAATGTAAACCAAGCAAATAGCACAGGAAGGACCATAGAGTCGTAGAATAGCACAAGAAGGAACATAGAGTCATAGAAGTATAAGTTAGCACTCTACTAGTATCCAGACATTTTCAGTGGGAGTTTTTCTGGGGGTGGGGGTCAGAGTGTTACGTGGGAAGATCTTTCCATGGATGAAACCCATAAATGAAACCCAGAACAAACTAAATTAAAATAAATAACAGAGTTAAACTCAAAACGAGCAGAAATTAACCTGAGTAGGGTTCTAAACCACTATGCCTTCTAAAAGCCTGAATATAGTTTGTATTTTACTAAAAAAATTCAAATGAATTAACTGAAAAAAATATTCATTGTCAGTTTAATATACATATACTGATGTTTATTCCTTAAATCTTAATCAATTTATGATTTCTTAAAGTTATAAAATGAAAACATTTAAAATAATTTTATCAGTTAAGTACAAAATATATTCTGGCTTTTAGAACGCCAAGGGTTTTAGAACCCATACTCATATTAATTTCTGTTCGTTTTGAGTTTCATTTATTTATTGATACTGATTCGGGGTAGTTGTATGCTTGGTAGATTATTTGATTCTATTTTTGTTCATTTTTGGTTTAATAGATTTCTTTACTTTTGTTGAAAAACTTATTTTGTGAATTTTTTTAATTAATAGTAAAAAAAAGCCGACATACTAGCCACTGCATAAAAAATTCGTGAGTAGTAGTGATATAACGCTAGAGAGCGGGGTGTCTCCCTATATAGCTATAACGCTAGAGAGCGGGGTGTCTTCCATGTAGCTATAACAGTTTCAAGCGGACAGTGCTCCCGCCAATACAAGCAGACAGTGTAATGACGGGAATTCAACTACCGTGAAAATTCGTGTTGATCTGTGTTCAAAGTGCGTGATGTTTCCTTTGTTTGAAATTGTGAAATTCTTTTTGTAATTTAATTTGTTAGGCGTGGTTGACTTATGTTTAACCTTGAATACGGATATAAAAACTCTGACAATTTGTTATATTATCAGTTCAGAATTGGTATTTGAAATATAATGATGCATTCAAATAAAAGGAATATTGACGAAAGCTACACGCAAGAAGTAAGTTATTCTTTTATAATCATAGTGTGTAAAGAAACTAATTCTACTAGAATTTATACAGACCCTATTATAGTTAACAGATTGTTAAATGTTTTTTGAACCTGGATCTCCAGAGGTCGGTAAAGAGCAATATCAAAACACAAAAAAAGTATGTAAACACTGCATTTAAATGGCTTGCGAGCATAGTACGTGAGGTAAACCATACCTATTTTTTATTCCGGCCCAAAGTTCCAGACATTCGTTCCCCACCGGCCCAAAGTGCCACAATCGTCCACCGCCCCCTCCCTCCAACCCCCTCCCTCTAACCCCCCCGCCAACCCCCCCCCTCCAATTCCCCCCCCAACATTTTTTTTTACATCTCTTAGAATGTCATGAAACACACTTAAAACATAAAAATTTCATATTTGATATTTTCCAACTTCAAAATGGGAATGATATAGATATGTGTGTCGCAACTTTTACTATTAGAAAAATAATGTTTGTAGTGACCAATTTTTTTTTTTTAATAGAATGACACTTATGATTTAAGTTTTTAAATATATTCTTGTGCATACTCATACTTATATTGATGAGGACTGATGGTTCTCATTCAAAATTTCTTCATGAAAAACAAACTGATTTTTTTTCCCAGGATTGGAAAGTGTGTAAACATGATAGAGTTATTGTAGCATTGAATGCCGACAAGGAGAAATACCTGAACTATGAAACGAGTACAAGTGGTAACACTATTGGAAATGTGTGCGTGCGTCGTCATGGCAGCGAGAAAATAGATTTCCTTGGAGTACCAAAAAAATTTAATTATTCACATTCTGCATATGCGAGATTGAGATCTCTGGAGATGATTCCACTCAAAGAGAATGCCAACATAAAAATAATCGTCGATAATAGAGGACAACTCCTTGCTACGTACGGATACATCCTTTCGTCAGCTTTCCGGTGTTAGCATTCGACGGAACGTCAAAAGAACACAAGCATACTCTAACACTAATGTCATTAATCATATCTTGTCAATGTGCCAAAAATGTTATCTATGTAAAAATATTGTGACAATAGACAGTGAAATCGCAGGCAGAATAAAAAGGACATTAGCAGACAATATCATCAATGAATATAAAGATGAATCGATGAAAAACAAAGTACCAGCAAACGTTATTGCCATTGATCAAACAGTCAATGAATCAAATAATACTAAAGACGAAAAGCATATTGAGCCTGTCGATGACACACCTGTAAAAATTTTGTATGACTCAAAATGGAATAATGATTATTCTACTGATTATAAACTAAGAGAAGACAACAGCAATAGTATCAAGAGAGAACATGGTGAACCATTTTATGGAACAGATTCAAAATGACCAAAATTGTTCATTGATAATAATAATGTATAATAACACTATATTTATTGTATTAATATTCTATATGACATTATTTCATTAAAAATATATCATGCATGATATTATTATGTGTTCATTATTTTTTAGAGTAAGCCAGCATATCAAACGTTTATAATGTCTATTAAAACATCGGAGATGTAAGAAAAGGAATTTGCATACACCATATGTCGGATAGATAGGTTAACATAGAGAAAATCTAAGTATAATAATAAATAAATTCTCTATCAACATCTAGTGACAGATACTTGGGATAGCTTTGACGGAATCTAAGTAGTAGAGAGAGTAAATTCTTTATCAATGTCTTTTGAAAGATATGTTTGATAACACTGACATAGTATAGGTATAAAGTTGAACAAGGTCTGTATTAAAATTCGTTATCGATATCATTTGTCGGCTAAGTCAGATAACATTGACAAAATCTATCTATTAGAATGAAAAAAGTCTTTATCATCAGCTGTTGTCGGATTTGTCATTATGAAAAAATTGTAAGTAAGTAACAAACTCTTTCTTGAATTCACCTCTTGCATACACAATACAGAAATTATAAAAAAAAATAATTAGGCATTGAGATAGGCAAACATCCGTCCAGACACATAAGCAGAGGAACTGAGAGAGACAAAAACACGTATAAATGTATGGATTCAAGTATACAAACCGACAGAGACAGGCATTCAGATAAGCAAACATCCGCCCAGACGCATAAGCAGAGGAAGTGAAAGAGACAAAAACACATATAAATATATGGATTCTAACATACAAATCGACAAAACAGTCACTGATATAAGCAAACACCCGCCCAGACACACATTGGCAAGGAGAGTGAAAGAGACAAAAACACATGCAAATACATTGATTAAGACATACAAACCGACAGAGACAGGCATTGAAATAGGTAAACACCCACCCAGGCACATAAAAAGAGGAAGTGACATAAAGAAAAACACATATAAATATATAGATTCTGACAAACAAATTGACAAAGACAGGCATTGAGATAGGCAAACACCTGCCCAGACACATAAACAGAAGAAGTGAGGGAGACTAAAACACATATAAATATATGGATTCAGGCATACAAACCAACAGAGACAGGCACTGAGATATGCAAACACCTACCCAGAAACATAAGCAGAGGAAGTGAGAGAGAAAAAAACACATATAAATGTAAGGATTCTGACATACAAAGCAACAATCACAGGCATTGAGACAGGCAAACATCCGCCCAGATACATAGGCAAGGAGAGTGAGAGAGACAAAAACACATATAAGAATATGAATTCAGGCATACAAACCGACAGAGACAGGCACTGAGATAAGCAAACACCCGGCCAGACACATAAGCAGAGGAAGTGAGAGACAAAAACACATATAAATGTAAGGATTCTGACATACAAAGCAACAATCACAGGCATTGAGATAGAAAAACATCCACCCAGACACATAGGCAAGGAGAGCGAGAGTGAAAAAAACACATATAAATATATGGATTCTGACATACAAATCGACAAAGACAGTCACTGAGATAAGCAAACATCTGCCCAGACACATAGACAAGGAGAGTAAGAGAGACAAAAACACATGCAAATATATTGATTCAGGCATACAAACCGATAGAGACAGGCATTGAGATAGGCAAACACCCGCCCAGACACATAAGCAGAGGAAGTGAGTGAGACAAAAAACACATATAAATATATGGATTCTGACATGCCAACCGACAAATACAGGCATTGAGATAGGCAAAAATCCGCCCAGACACATAAGCAGAGGATGTGAGAGAGACAAAAACACCTATTAATATATAGATTCTGACATACAAATTGACAAAGACAGGCATTGAGATAAGCTAACATCCGCCCAGACACATAAGCAGAGAGAGTGAGAGAGACATAAACACATGCAAATATATTGATTCTGACATACAAACCGACAAAGACAGGCATTGAGATAGACAAACATCCGCCCAGAAACATAAGCAGAGGAAGTGAAAGAGACAAAAACAAATATAAATGTAAGGATTTTGACAACAAACCAACAAAGACAGGCATTGAGATAAGCAAACATCCGCCCAGACACATAGGCAGGGAGAGTGAGGGAGACAAAAACACATATAAAAAAATGGATTCAGGCATACAAACCGACAGAGACAGCCATTGATATAAGCAAACATCCATCCAGACCATGAATTATAGGTTGAGAAATAGGCAAAAACACATATTCATGATAGAATATTAAAATACAAAGTATCTTATCCAAGCAATGAAATAGGACAACCAACGCCCACACAATTATGCGATGTTTTTTGGAGTAACAAAAACACTTATACATATATGGATTCAGACAGACAAACTGACAGAGACAGGCACTGAGATAAGCAAATACCCGCCCGGATACATAAGCAGAGGAAGTGAGAGAGAAAGAAACACATATAAATGTAAGGATTCTGACATACAAAGCAACAATCACCCTCATTGAGATAGAACAACATCTACACAGACACATATCCAATGAAAGCGAGGTTTACAAAAACACTTAACTATATTAAGATAGAAAAACACAAAGGTAGCAACACAATTGGGCAGATAGGTAAAATCTGCCCAAGATACCTCATCCCGGGACGTAAGAGACACAAAAACACATATAAATATATAGATTCTGACATATAAATCGACAAAGACAGTCACTGAAATAAGCAAACATCCGCCCAGACACATAGGCAAGGAGAGTGAGAGAGACAAAAAACACATAAAAATATATTGATTCAGACATACAAAATAACAGAGACAGGCATTGATATAAGGAAACACTCACCCAGACACATAAGCAGAGGCAGCGAGAGAGACAAATACGCATTAAATGTTAAGAGTATTATATATAAATCCGCAATCATCATTATTAATATATTAAAACATCCTCCTACACATAGTAAAAAAGAGTGAAAGTTACAAAAACAAATATACATATATAGATTCAGACTTACAGAGAAAAAAAGACTGTCTTTGATATCGGCAAACAACCACCCAGACACAGAAATTGAGAAAGCAACAGAGATAAAAAAACATATAAATAAATATATTCAGAACTACAAATCCACAACGAAAGTCACTGAGATAAGCAAACATCCACCCAGACACATAGGCAAGGAGAGTGAGAGAGACAAAGACACATGCAAATATATTGATTCAGGCATACAAATTGTTGCATCTCTGACCAAAAAAAAATCTAAAAAAATCCTCTTTTATTCGGTTCAAATCTAATTAAAACAATAAGGCTATTTATATACGCTAATTTCCATGCAATTAAAAAACAGTTTTCTTTCTTTATCTATGAAAATTAGAAAATCTAAAATATTACTAATCTCTTAGTTACAACTCAGTATAGAAACGTCAATGTTTTTACATTGCGTTCTATTCAATGCTATTTGAAAAAAGTCGAATTTCTTATTCTCTGACAAAAATATAAAAATTCCACTGGTATTCATTTCACCTCTAACTTAAAAGTGAGGCCTTCAATATTCGTTCTTTTCCATGCTATTAAAAAAGTTTACCATTGTTGCATCTCTGACCAATGAAAAATCTCAAAAACTCCTCTGGTCTTTGTTTCACCTCTTAACTTGAACAGCGAGGCATTCAATAGTTGTTCTTTTCCATGCTATTAAAAAATAGTACCATTGTTGCATCTCTGACAAATGAAAAATCTCAAAAATTCCTCTGGTCTTGGTTTCACCTTTTAACTGAAACAGCGAGGCATTCAATTGTCGTTCTATTCCATTCTATTAAAAAAGTGTACCATTGTTTGCATCTCTGACCAATGAAATATCTTAACAAAATCCTCTGGTCTCAATTTCACCTCTTAAGCTAAAAAGCAAGGCATTCAATTGTCGTTCATTTCTATGCTATTAAAAAAATTTACCATTGTTGCATCTCTGAACAATGAAAAATCTAAAAA
The DNA here is from genome assembly GCF_049724085.1 of Artemia sp. Qi Xiang Cuo. NCBI lineage: Eukaryota > Metazoa > Arthropoda > Branchiopoda > Anostraca > Artemiidae > Artemia > Artemia sp. Qi Xiang Cuo. The sequence goes on along the minus strand of NC_142804.1, from coordinate 61,300,303 downwards.
AAATCCTATGGTCTTTGTTTCACCTCTTAGAATAAACAGTAAGGCATTCAATTGTCGTTCTTTTCAATGAAATTGAAAAAGTGTACCTATGTTACTTTTCTGACAAATGAAAAATATAAAAAATTCCTCTGGTCTTGATTTCACCTCTTAACTTAAACAATGAGGCATTCAATAGTCGATCTTTTCTATTCTATTAAAAAAGTGTACCATTGTTGCAATCTCTGACCAATGAAAAAATCTCAAAAATTCCTCTGGTCTTGATTTCACCTCTTAACTTAAACAGCGAGGCATTCAATGGTCGTTCTTTTCCATGCTATTAAAAAGATGTACCATTGTTGCATCTCTGACCAATGAAAAATCTAAAAAAATTCCTCTGGTCTTGGTTTCACCTCTTAACTTAAACAGCGAGGTATTCAATAGTCGTTCTTTTCCATGCTAGTAAAAAAGTGTCCCCTTGTTGGATCTCTGAGCAATGAAAAATCTCAAAAATTAGACTGGTCTTGATTTCACCTCTTAACTTAAACAGCGAGGCATTCAATAGTCGTTCTTTTCCATGCTATTAAAAAAGTATACCATTGTTGCATCTCTGACCAATGAAAAAATCTCAAAAATTCCCCTGGTCTTGATTTCACCTCTTAACTTAAACAGCGAGGCATTCAATAGTCGTAATTTTCCATGTTATTAAAAAAATGTACCATTGCTGCAGTCTCTGACCAATGAAAAATCTAAAAAAAATCCTCTGGTCTTGATTTCACCTCTTAACTTAAACCGCGAGGCATTCAATAGTCGTTCTTTTCTATGCTATTAAAAAAATGTACCATTGTTGTATCTCTGACGAATGAAAAGTCTCAAAAATTCCTCTGGTCTTGATTTCACATCTTAACTTCAACAGCGAGGCATTCAATAGTCGTTCTTTTCCATTCTATTGAAAATTTGTACCATTGTTTCATCTCTTACTAATTAAAAATCTTAAAAAATTAATCTGGTCTTCAATTCATCTCTTAACATAAACAGCGAGGCCTTAAATAGTCGTTATTTTCCATTCTATTAAAAAAGTGTACCATTGTTGCATCTCTGACCAATGAAAAATCTCAAAAATTCCTCTGGTCTTGATTTCACCTCTTAACTTAAACAGCGAGGCATTCAATAGTCGTTAAGTGTACCATTGTTGGATCTCTGACCAATGAAAAATTAAAAAAATCCTCTGGTCTTGGTTTCACCTCTTAACTTAAACAGCAAGGCATTCAAATGTCGTTCATTTACTTGCTGTTAAAAAAGTTTACATTTGTTGCATCTCTTACCACTAAAAAATCTCAAAAAATGCTCTTGTCGTCAATTAACATCTTAAGTTAAACAGTGAGGCATTCAGTAGTCGTTATTTTCAATGCTATAAAAAAAGTGTACCATTTCTTCATGTCTGACCAATGAAAAAATCTCAAAAATTCCTCTGGTCTTTATTTAATCTCTTAACTTAAACATCGATGTATTCAATACTTGTTCTTTTACATACTATTAAAAAAGTGTACCATTGTTACCTCTCCGACCAATGAAACATCTAAAAAAATTCCTCTGGTCTTGATTTCACCTCTTAACTTAAACAGCGAGGCATTCAATAGTCGTTGTTTTCCATGCTATTAAAAAAATGTACCATTGTTGTATCTCTGACCAATGAAAAATCTCAAAAATTCCTCTTCTTGATTTCACCTCTTAACTTAAACAGCGAGGCATTCAATAGTCGTTCTTTTCCATTCTATTAAAAAAGTGTACCATTGTTGCATCGCTGACCAATGAAAAATCTAAAAAAACTCCTCTTGTCGTGATTTCATATATTAGTTCAAACAGTGAGGCTTTCAATAGTAGTTCTTTTCCATGCTAATTAAAAAACAGTACCATTGTTGCATCTCTGACCAATGAAAAATCTAAAAAAAATCCTCTGGTCTTGCTTTCACTTCTTAACTTAAACAGCGAGGCATTCAATAGTCGTTGTTTTCCATGCTGTTAAAAAAATGTACCATTGTTGCATCTCTGATCAATGTAAATTCTAAAAAATTCCTCTGGTCTTGATTTCACCTCTTAACTTAAACTGCGAGTCATTCAATAGTCGTTCTTTTCCATGCTATTAAAAAATTATACCATTGTTGCATGTCTGACCAATGAAAAAATCTCAAAAATTCCTCTGGTCTTGGTTTCACCTCTTAATTTAAACAACGAGGCATTCAATTGTCTCTCTATTCCATGTTAATTAAAAAAATGTACCATTGTTGCATATCTGACCGATGAGATATCTTAAAAAAATCCTCTTGTCTTGATTTAACCTCTTAACCTAAACAGCAAGGTTTTAAATTGTCGCTAATTTCTATGCAATTAAAAAAAATTACCATTTTTGCATCTCTGACCAATTAAAAGTCTCAAAAATTCCTCTGGTCTTGATTTCACCTCTTAACTTAAACAGCGAGGCATTAAATAGTCGTTATTTTAAATGATATTAAAAAGTTGTACCATTGTTGAATCTCTGACAAATTAAAAATCTAAAAAATTCCTCTGGTCTTTATTTCACCTCTTAACTTAAACAGCGAGGCATTTAATAGTCGTTATTTTCAATACTATTAAAAAAATGTGCCATTGTTGCTTTTCTGACCAATGAAAAATCTAAAAAATTCCTCTGGTCTTGATTTCATCTCTTAACTTAAACAGCGAGGCATTCAATAGTCGTTATTTTCCATGCTATTAAAAAGTGTACCATTGTTGCATCTCTGACTAATGAAAAATCTCAAAAATTCCTCTGGTCTTGATTTCACCTCTTAACTTAAACAGCAAGGCATTCAAAAGCCTTTCTTTTCTATACTATTAAAATAGTGTACCCTTGTTGCATCTCTGACCGATGGAAAATCTTAAAAAATTCCGCTTGTCTTGATTTCACCTCTTAACTTAAACAGCGAGGCATTCAATAGTCGTTGTTTTCCATGCTATTAAAAAGGTGTACCATTGTTGCATCTCTGACAAATGAAAAAATATCAAAAATTCCTCTGGTCTTGATTTCACCTCTTAACTTAAACAGAGAGGCATTCAATAGTCGTTCTTTTCCATGCTATTAAAAAAATGTACCATTGTTGCATCTATGACAAATGAAAAATCTAAAAAAAATCCTCTGGTCTTGATTTAACCTCTTAACTTAAACAGCGAGGCATTCAATAGTCGTTCTTTTCCATGCTATTAAAAAAAATGTACCATTGTTGCATCTCTTACCAATGAAAAATCTCAAAAATTCCTCTTCTTGATTTCACCTCTTAACTTAAACAGCGAGGCATTCAATAGTCGTTCTTTTCCATTCTATTAAAAAAGTGTACCATTGTTGCATTGCTGACCAATGAAAAATCTAATATAGTACTCCGGTGTTAGTTTCAACATTTAATCTAAATAGCGATGCATTCAATAGTTGTTCTTTTCCATTCTATTAAAAAACCGTACCATTGTTGCATCTTTGACCAATAAAAAATCTAAAAAATCCCTCAGGTCTTGGCCTCATATCTTAACTTAAAAAGCGAGGCATTCAATAGTCGTTCTTTTCCATGCTATTAAAAAAACATTACCATTGTTGCATCTCTGACCAATGAAACATCTCTAATTTTCCTCTGGTCTTGATTTCACCTCTGAACTTAAACAGTGAGGCATTCAATAGTTGTTCTTTTCCATTCTATTAGAAAACAGTACCATTATTGCATCTCTGACCGATGAAAAATCTCAAAAACTCCTCTGGTCTTTGTTTCACCTCTTAACTCAAACAGCGAGGCATTCAAAGGTCGTTCTTTTCCTTGCTATTAAAAAAGTGTACCATTGTTTCATCTCTGACCAATAAAAAAATCTAAAAAATTCCTCAACAGTCTGGTTGAAAAACTTGGAGTTGAAACAAACTTGTGTGGGGAATCCCCGCTCATACTGCTCGCTTTTTTTTGCAACGTTTAGGAACCGGTGGGGAATCCCCGCTCGTTTGGAAAGGTACCAAGGAAAGGTAAGCAAATAGCATGTGACTTCAAAACGTGTTTTTTTTTTATTTTTTTTATCACTTTTTTTGGAAAGGTACCAAGGGGACATAAGCAAATAGCATGTAGTTTCAAAATGTGTTTAATCACGTGTAGAGGTCCCATAGAATAACACAGGAAGGAACATAAGGCCATAGATTAGCATGGGAGGGAACATAAACCCTTAGAATAGCATAGGAAGGAACGTAAACCCTTAGAATAGCACAGGAAGGAACATAAACCCTTAGAATAGCATAGGAGGGAACATAAACCCTTAGAATAGCATAGGAAGGAACATAAACCCTTAGAATAGCATAGGAAGGAGCATAATCTACCCAAATCCATAAGTACATGCTGTGGAAAGGTGCCAAGGAACGTAAACCAAGCAAATAGCATAGGAAGGAACATAGAGTCGTAGAATAGCACAAGAAGGAACATAGAGTCATAGAAGTATAAGTTAGCACTCTACTAGTATCCAGACATTTTCAGTGGGAGTTTTTCTGGGGGTGGGGGTCAGAGTGTTACGTGGGAAGATCTTTCCATGGATGAAACCCATAAATGAAACCCAGAACAAACAGAAATTAAAATAAATAACAGAGTTAAACTCAAAACGAGCAGAAATTAACATGAGTAGGGTTCTAAACCCCTATGCTTTCTAAAAGCCTGAATATAGTTTGTATTTTACTAAAAAAATTCAAATGAATTAACTGAAAAAAATATTCATTGTCAGTTTAATATACATATACTGATGTTTATTCCTTAAATCTTAATCAATTTATGATTTCTTAAAGTTATAAAATGAAAACATTTAAAATAATTTTATCAGTTAAGTACAAATTATATTCTGGCTTTTAGAACGCCAAGGGTTTTAGAACCCTACTCGTATTAGTTTCTGTTCGTTTTGAGTTTCATTTATTTATTGATACTGATTCGGGGTAGTTGTATGCTTGGTAGATTATTCAATTCTATTTTTGTTCATTTTTGGTTTAATAGATTTCTTTACTTTTGTTGAAAAACTTATTTTGTGAATTTTTTTAATTAATAGTAAAAAAAGCCGACATACTAGCCACTGCATAAAAAATTCGTGAGTAGTAGTGATATAACGCTAGAGAGCGGGGTGTCTCCCTATATAGCTATAACGCTAGAGAGCAGGGTGTCTTCCATATAGCTATAACAGTTTCAAGCGGACAGTGCCCCCGCCAATACAAGCAGACAGTGTAATGACCGGAATTCAACTACCGTGAAAATTCGTGCCGATCTGTGTTCAAAGTGCGTGATGTTTCCTTTGTTTGAAATTGTGAAATTTTTTTGTAATTTAATTTGTTAGGCGTGGTTGACTTATGTTTAACCTTGAATACGGATATAAAAACTCTGACAATTTGTTATATTATCAGTTCAGAATTGGCATTTGAAATATAATGATGCATTCAAATGCAAGGAATATTGACGAAAGCTACACGCAAGAAGTAAGTTATTCTTTTATAATCATAGTGGGTAAAGAAATTAATTCTACTAGAATTTATACAGACCCTATTATAGTTAACAGATTGTTAAATATTTTTTGAACCTGGATCTCCAGAGGTCGGTAAAGAGCAATATCAAAACACGAAAAAAAGTATGTAAACACTGCATTTAAATGGCTTGCGAGCATAGTACGTGAGGTAAATCATACCTATTTTTTATTCCGGCCCAAAGTTCCAGACATTCGTTCCTCACCGGCCCAAAGTGCCACAATCGTCCACCGCCCCCTCCCTCCAACCCCCTCCCTCTACCCCCCCCCCGCCAAACCCCCTCCCCCTCCAATCCCTCCCCGAACATTTTTTTTACATCTCTTAGAATGTCATGAAACACACTTAAAACATAAAAATTTCATATTTGATATTTTCCAACTTCAAAATGGGAATGATATAGATATGTGTGTCGCAACTTTTACTATTAGAAAAATAACGTTTGTAGTGACCAATTTTTTTTTCAAATAGAATGACACTTATGATTTAAGTTTTTAAATATATTCTTGTGAATACTAATAATTATATTGATGAGGACTGCTGTTTCTCATTCAATATTTCTTCATGAAAAACAAACAGATTTTTTTTTTCCAAGTTTGAAAAGTATGTAAGCATGATAGAGTTATTGTAGCATTGAATGCCGATAAGGAGCAATACCTGAACTATGAAACGAGTACAAGTGGTAACACTATTGGAAATGTATGCGTGCGTTGTCATTACAGCGAGAAAATAGATTTCTTTGGAGTACCAAACAAATTTGATTATTCACATTCTGCATATGCGAGATTGAGATCTCTAGAGGTGATTGCACTCAAAGAGAATGCCAACATTAAAATAATCGTCGATAATAGATGACAACTCCTTGTTAGTGTTATCAGTAACATGCTACGTACGGATACATCCTTTCGTCAGTTTTTCGGTGTGACCATCTGACGGAAAGTCAAAAGAACACAAGCATCCTCTAGCCCTAACGTCACTAATCATATCCTGTCAGTGTGCCAAAAATGTTAGCTATGTAAAAATTATGTGACAATAGACAGTGAAATCGCAGGCAGAATAAAAAGGACATTAGCAGACAATATCATCAATGAATATAAAGATGAATCGATGAAAAACAAAGTACCAGCAAACGTTATTGCCATTGATCAAACAGTCAATGAATCAAATAATACTAAAGACGAAAAGCATATTGAGATTGTCGATGACACACCTGTAAAAATTGTGTATGACTCAAAATGGAATAATGATTATTCTACTGATTACGAACTAAGAGAAGACAACAGCTATAGTATCAAGAGAGAACATGGTGAACCAGTTTATAGAAGAGATTCAGAATGGCTTAAGTTGTTCATTAATATTAATAATGTATAATAACACTATATTTTTTTTGTATTAATATTCTATATGACATTATTTCATTAAAAATATGTTATGCATTACATTGTTATATGTTCATTATTTTTAGAGTAAGCCAGCATATCAAACGTTTAGAATGTCTATTAAAACATCGGATATGTAAGAAATGGAAGTTGCATACATCATATGTCGGATAGATAGGTTAACATAGGGAAAATCTAAGCATAAGAATTAATAAATTCTCTATCAACATCTATTGACAGATACTTGGGATAGCTTTGACGGAATCTAAGTATTAGAGTGAGTAAATTCTTTATCAATGTCTTTTGACAGATACGTTTGATAACACTGACATAATTTAAGTATCAAATTGAACAGATTCCTTATTAAAATTCGTTATCGATATCATTTGTCGGCTAAGTCAGATAACATTGACAAAATCTATCTATTTGAATGAAAAAAGTCTTTATCATCAGCTGTTGTCGGATTTGTCATTATGAAAAAATTGTAAGTAAGTAACAAACTCTTTCTTGAATTCACCTCTTGCATACACAATACAGAAATCATAAAAAAAAAATAATTGGGCATTGAGATAGGCAAACATCCGCCCAGACACATAAGCAGAGGAAGTGAGAGAGACAAAAACACGTATAAATGTATTGATTCAAGCATACAAACCGACAGAGACAGGTACTAAGATAAGCATACACCCGGCTAGACGCATAGGCAGAGGAAGTGAAAGAGACATAAACACATATAAATATATAGATTCTAACATACAAATCGACAAAACAGTCACTGAGATAAGCAAACATCCGCCCAGATACATAGGCAAGGAGAGTGAGAGAGACAAAAACACATGTAAATATATTGATTCAGACATACAAACCGACAGAGACAGGCATTGAAATAGGTAATCACCCACACAGTCACATAAACAGAGGAAGTGAAAGAAAGAAAAACACATATAAATATATAGATTCTAACATACAAATCGACAAAGACAGGCATTGAGATAGGCAAACACCTGCCCAGACACATAAGCAGAAGAAGTGAGGGAGACTAAAACACATATAAATATATGGATTCAGGCATACAAACCAACAGAGACAGGTACTAAGATATGCAAAAACCTGCCCAGAAACATAAGCAGAGGAAGTGAGAGGGACAAAAAACACATATAAACGTAAGGATTCTGACATACAAAGCAACAATCACAAGCATTGAGATAGAAAAACATCCGCTAAGACACATAGGCAAGGAGAGTGAGAGAGACAAAAACACATATAAATATATGAATTCAGGCATAAAAACCGACAGAGACAGGCACTGAGATAAGCAAACACTCGCCCAGACACATAAGCAGAGGAAGTGAGAGAGACAAAAACACATATAAATGTAAGGATTCTGATATGCGAAGCAACAATCACAGGCATTAAGATAGAAAAACATCCGCCCAGACACATAGGCAAGGAGAGCGAGAGTGACAAAAACATATATAAATGTATGGATTCTGACATACAAATCGACAAACACAGTCACTGAGATAAGCAAACATCTGCCCAGACACATAGACAAGGAGAGTAAGAGAGACAAAAACACATGCAAATATATTGATTCAGGCATACAAACCGATAGAGACAGGCATTGAGATAGGCAAACACCCGCCCAGACACATAAGCAGAGGACGTGAGTGAGACAAAAAACGCATATAAAAATATGGATTCTGACACGCAAACCAACAAAAACAGGCATTGAGATAGACAAACATCCACCCAAAGACATACGCAGAGGAAGTGAGAGAGACAAAAACACCTATTAATATATAGATTCTGACATACAAATCGACAAAGACAGGCATTGAGATAAGCTAACATCCGCCCAGACACATAAGCAGCGAGAGTGAGAGAGACAGAAACACATGCAAATATATTGACTCTGACATACAAACCGACAAAGACTGGAATTGAGATAGGCAAACATCCGCCCAAACACATAAGCAGAGGAAGTAAGAGAGACAAAAAAATATATAAATGTAAGGATTTTGACACACAAACCAACAAAGACAGGCATTGCGATAAGCAAACATTCGCCCAGAGACATAGTCAGGGAGAGTGAGGGAGACAAAAACACATATAAAACAATGGATTCAGGCATACAAACCGACAGAGACAGGCATTGATATAGACAAACACCCGCCCAGACACACTAGCAGAGGAAGTGAGAGAGACAAAAACACATATAAATGTAAGGATTCTGAAATACAAAGCAACAATCACAGGCATTGAAATAGGCAAACATCCACCCAGACACATAGGCAAGGAGAGTGAGAGAGACAAAAACACATATAAATATATGGATTCAGGCATACAAACTGACAGAGACAGGCACTGAGATAAGCAAACACCCGCCCAGACACATAAGCAGAGGAAGTGAGAGAGAAAGAAACACATATAAATGTAAGGATTCTGACATACAAAGCAGCAATCATCATCATTGAGATAGACAAACATCCACCTAGACACATAGGCAAGGAGAGCGAGAGTGACAAAAACATTCATAAATATATTGATTCAGACTTACAAAGGAACAATCACAATCAATGACATACGCAGACACCCACCCATACCCATACGAAGAGGAAGTGATAGAGACAAAAACACATATAAATATATAGATTCTGACATACAAATCGACAAAGACAGTCACTGAGATAAGCAAACATCCGCCCAGGCACATAGGCAAGGAGAGTGAGTGAGACAAAAAACACATGAAAATATATTGATTCAGTCATACAAACCGACAGAGACAGGCATTGATATAAGCAAAAACTCACCCAGACACATAAGCAGAGGCAGCGAGAGAGACAAAAACACATTAAATGTAAGGATTCTGACATACAAAGCCACAATCACTGTAAAAACAGAGTGGGGGTGGGAGGGGTGTTATGTAATAAAAAGAACAGATTTTATGTTTCCTAGCGAGTATACAGATGGCACGGAGGTTTGGTTTGTGGTGGGGATGGGGGAGGTACTTACCTAAATATCGTAGAGGGTGACCAAGGAAAATAATTTTATTTCGAAAATAAAAAATGAAAATGTACTCACATTGCTAATTGTGGCTGCCAAGGCTTCAAGTTCATCAATAACATTCATTGTTGTTTCAATTGTGTCACAATACTTTCTGATAATTTAATCACAATGCATGCCCGTTATATACGAAATCTCAATGGGCAAATTGTTATGTAACTGGGGGAAAACCATATGTAATCAGCTCTCTGATTGGCTGAGAAGGAGGATGTATCCGACTTGCTGATTGCCTGAGAAGGATGCATGTACTTCCGGTTTCCTATTCCTGGACACCTTGACATTAACCCCTAGCATGCACTTGTCCAAAACAACAATAATAAATAATTCCCTCAGGCCTAAAGATTAAAGAACCCATAATGTTTCTTAATTCCCCCTTCGTGAATCAATAATTCCCCCACCGATTATGTAAATCAAGTTCTCAGGTTAGGTTAGCCTAAAGATCAAAGAAGCCATGTTTGTTTCTTAATTCCCCCTTCGTGAATCAATAATTTCCCCGCCGATTATGTAAATCAAGTTCTCAGGTTAGGTTAGCCCAAAGATCAAAGAAGCCATGATTGTTTCTTAATTCCCCTTTCGTGAACCAGTAATTCCCCCACCGATTATGTAAATCAATTTCTCAGGTTAGGTTAGCCAAACAATTTCATAACATTCGCGTCGAGCATGTACATTCTCACTGACAAAAACCATAAAAGAAACATAAATTGCTGTTAACATCCATAAATGTGAGAAATTTTCTGTTTTTTCATTCTCACTGACAACGAACCATAAAACAGACATAAATTGTTGTTGACATCAATGAAAAACATCAAATAAATTGACCAACACCCATAACCATCCAAGAAAACATCCATCAAAGTCAGAAAGTTTCTGTTTTTTCCATTCTCACTGACAACGAACTATAAAACAGACATAAATTGCTGCTGACATCTATAAATGTGAGAAAGTTCCTCTTTTTTCATTCTCACTGACAAAAACCATAAAACAGACATGAATTACTGTTGACATCCATGAAAAACATCAAATAAATTGACCAACACACATAACCGTCCAAGAAAACATCCATCAAAGTGAGAAAATTCATGTTTTTCAAGTGAGAAAATTCCTGTTTTTTCATTCTCACTGACAAAACCATAAACCACGTGGTAATCGTGGGAGTCAATAAGGCCTTTCTACTGAAATTGTCCACAAGAAAATTTCTGGGTCGAATTTTTAGCAGGGACGGATTTGTCATGGGACTTTCCCGGCATTATTTGACAACAAAATAAAAAACAGATAAAAAACAAAATAAAAACAAGTTTTTTCAACTGAAACTATTTAGGAATATCGAAACTTAAAACAAAAAGAAAATTACAAAATATATTAGGTGAGTTACCCCCTCCTCAATACCTCACTCTGTGTGCTAAAGTTTAATTTTTGTCCCAATTCTATAAAAGCAGCTCCTGAAACACAAGATCTATTTAATTAGAATAAGAAGCGTTTTTAAAATACTAGGAAAAACGTATATGAAAGGCATTCCTCTCATATATGGAATTATTCCTGTTCGTTTTAAGTTTCAATGCTGAACCTTACGTTCAGTTGAAAAAACCTGTTTTTTTTATTCAATCACTGAAAGGTAGAACCAATTTTCAGGGATCCCGAGCCCGAGTAATTTCAAATCTAGATTTCTATGATATTCACTTATGTAGTCGGAGTTTGTTTTTACTGCACTTTTGTAATCGAATGATGTTTTTATTGCTTGATTTTGTATTATTTAAAGTTAAAAAAAATTGTACGAAATACACTTTTGTTACAATTTTTGGTACTTATCTGTTAGCCAGTACATACTCCAGAATTTGGATCTACAGGTGCGAGGTTGAAACAACTGAGATGCTTGGAGGGGGGGGGGGGGGGTAGATAGGATATATATAGTTTGGGTTGTATATTTGTATGTCAGAGGGGTTAGGGTTAAGTATGACGGGGCTGCATGCAAAATATAACCTAACCTAACCAAAAATACCAACTAAATATTTATTAAAAGATAGCTACAATGTAATTATCCACTGAGGCGAAGCTAATTCTCTCCGTATACAAACATCCATAAACCGGTTATTGTCTGAAATTATAGATCCAAATTCTCGAGTGTGTATTGACTAACAGATAAGTACCCAATTTTTTATTATCGGCGAAAATATCTGTATAAAAAATGGTCACAAAATTTTGAAATCGATATATCGATTATCGAATCTCGAAAGTAAAAATTTCGACATATCAATATATCGAGTGTGTACTGGGTGTGATTTCTCGAGTGTGTACTGACTAGCAGATAAGTACCCAATTTTTTATTATCGGCGAAAATATCTGAATAAAAAATGATCATAAATATTGAAATCAAAATATTGATTATCCAATATCGAAAGTAAAAATATCCACATATCGTTTAATCGAATTATCGCCCAACACTACTAATAACCTGTCACGGTAAAAACCAATTATTTCGGAATCAGCGACGAATGGCCTCGGAATAATGACTGATTTTGAGATATTGAACCCTGAACGCCCCCGGACACGATTTTGAGTACGAAAAATGTGTTTCGAATTGGACTTTGGAATGTTAGAACAATTAACCCAGATAATCAGCCGGGTCGGATAGATAATGTGACGAGAATTCTTAATAAGTATCGGATTGATGTGGCTGCACTATCTGAGACACGAATTCTACAGTTTAGGACCCTTGAGTGTGAAAATTATCATTTGATTTATTCTGGGAAAGAGCGTATTAAAGTTGCTGGAGTGGCACTGTCTTTAAGTGGTGCAGCAAAGCAGTGCCTTCTAGATTGGGAACCAATCAACGATCGTGTCCTGAGGGCGCATTTTGCGACTACCCAGGCAAAAAGGATGGTTATAGCAGTGCATACTCCAACAAATGAATCAAGCAACTCTGATAAAGACACTTTCTATCAGTCGCTTACTGATGTCACAAATAAGGTTCATAGCCACGATATAGCCACGGTTGTGTGTGATGATTTGAATGCGAAAGTGGGCTGCAACCAGGACTATGCGTCAACGGGGATCTGTTCGCATGGACTTGGTGAAATCAGTGAAAATGGCGTACGACTGATTGATTATTGTGTCACTAATGACATGGTTGTAGAATATACATGGTACCCCCAAAAGACTATTCACAAATACACGTGGAATTCACCCGATGATACCACTCAAAACCAGATCGACCATATACTCATCAGCAAGCGCAAAAGAAGGTCCCTTGAAGATGTCAGAGTTTACCATGGAGCCGATTGTTTCTCTGACCATCAACTAGTTATAGCCTAGTGCAAAATTTAGTCGAAGGTGGTGAAGAAAGTGTCAGTTGCAGTTACGATATTTGATACTAGAAGTTCCGCGATAAGACTATTTTTCAAAAATATAATCTTGCGCTAGAAAATAGATTTGAAGTTTCGAGCCTTGACGAATCCGACGAAGCAAGTTCAGGTTGTCTTTGTAAATCACTATCAAAGTGCCTAAAAGATGCTGCAGTGGAAGTTCTTGGATATATGAAAGGAAAGAAAGAAGAGTGGATTAGTGAAGTTACTTGCTAGCTGATAAATGAAAGAACAAATTTGGAAGCTCAGCCGAGCAAGAAAGAGCAGCCAGTTAGGGTGATACATACCCTTGCCTTTTCATAAAGGATAAAAGTGGGCAGCTGCTTAACAATCAAGTAGACATCCAGAATCGTTGGATTGAATATATCTCGGATGTCCTGAACCAGTCGATATCCCATCAACCACTGTTTGTAACCGATGCGCTACTATTTAATTTGGATATCTATTCGGACCCAATCCTCTTTCAAGAAGTTGTAGCAGCCCTGAAGTCGTTCAGAAATGGCAAAGCAGCTGGATGCGATGGAGACCCTCCGGAGCCTTTGAAATATAGGAAAAAAGCTCTCGCTGGCCCACTATTTAAGCTGCTTTGTAAAGTGTGGGGTGACGTGGCTGTCCTTCCTGACTGGAATAAAGGCATTACCTTGAAACTCTTCCAGAAAGGTCGAAAGACATCATACGATAACTAGAAAGGTATCACACTCCAGATAGTCAGAATTATAGTTCTATGTCAGATTATACTTGGTAGAATTCAGACTAAAAGGGACTTTATTTTAAGGGACGTGTAACATGGTTTCCGCCCAGTTTGCAGGTGGAGCATTTTCTCAGCTGAAGAATACTTGGAGATGTAGAAACTACTCTCAGAAGTTGAAATTGCGATTGTTTAGCAATAATATACTCTCTGTACTTTTGTATGAATGCGACTCTTGGAGACTCTCAAAGAATGCTAAGAAAAGACTATTCGGCTTCGAGAATAATTGTCTACATAGAACTCGTAATGGTTGTTTGGACAGATACCGAATAACCACTAGTGAACGATGAGATCAGAATGAGAAGATTGAAGTACTAGGGGCATATGACCCGCATGAGCAAAGGACACCTCCCACGCGATGTATGGTGTTGGGCTCCAACCGGTATTCGATGGAGTGAAAGACAACGCAGCAAACTTGCTTGATCCCTGGAGAAAGAAGCGACGAGTCTCCGAACCACAATGAATGAACTTTCGTCTTTGGTACAACATCGGCCAAGTTAGAGATCAACCGTCGCTGCCCTGTGCGCCCCAGGTGTAGGAGGATCTAACTAGCTAATTAACTAACTAATCTTCCATTGAAATAGGTTTTCGGAATTTAATTTTTTGACTTCTGTGTTTGAATGTAGAGAATTCATTTAAGAAGGTACAAACATGAATTTACTTGATTTGGAATCAAGGGGAATATGAAAATTGAAGATTTGTTGTTTGCGTAGCAAAAGTCTTGGCCATAAAAGCAAATCAATTTCGCATCTTGAAATAAAATGCTGTAATTTGTTTTTATATAATAAATTCTCGACGTAAGTTTCTTTATTTTCATCCCTTTTATAACAAAGAAGGAAAAGCTAAGAGTGATCCTAGTCAGTAGAAACTTAAATTCTAACATTCAAAATTTTCATAAAACTAAATGTATCAACGAAATCTGATTTTTCTGCAGATTTCAAATAATTTTATAAAAAGAAAGCAAATGGGTAGGCAAGGCAACATCCAGGGGGGTTTGGGGGTTTGAGTCCCCCCCCCCCCAAATTTTTTTTCGGCTCGCAAAATCGTAACAAAAATGAATATAAGCAAATTTTTGATGCGTTTTATTTTTATCTTGTAATTCCCCCTCCCCAAAAAAAAACACTGGATATGGCTTTGTGGGTAGGTAAGGTGAGGAAGAGGATCTCGATAAAAATTGCATCACCAAATTATGCATACCCGAGAACTATGTAGTTGAGATTTTAACCTCCCATTTACAAAATTACAGTATTTCATGTTTTTGTCCAGAATTATGCTTATAAATGTAATTTTTTTCATCGGCAGTGAACATATTGAACCAATGGTTGTTAAATATAGGGAGAGAGATCAATTGAACGGATATTTAAAGTTGATATCAGACTCCAGAGATATGAAGACTTCTGAATATCGGGCAGAAGAATTAGCTTTTTGCTGGAAACGAAAAAGTTTAATAGTCATTGCATAAATTTGCTAAAAGCAACACTTAAAAATATTCTCAAAACTGGAGCTTTGCGAACTCCAAATGCATAATAACTTGATTCTGTGACAAATCCTTGTATATTCAGTAGCCTCTTTCAGTTGAGCCTCGAGATATCAAATTATGATTACACAGCTTAATTAGTGTCATCCTCTCAAGATTAGAGGCATTGAAGTGCCATTTAGGCCTTAATTTAAGAGATACGTCACGCTTTCCTTAAAATGTTAGTTTTACTGTGATGCATTCCATATTTTTTTTTATTCCAAACATTTTGTTCCGTTTCAATGCCCTTAGGGACTTGTGACCCTTGAGTCAAGGGTCAATTGTCATTCCTTTGGACTTATCCAAATAAAACTCATCTTTGGATTCTCAGGATGCTTCAACCTTATATTTTGTCTGGGAATGTCTATAGATTGTTGCCAAATATTTATGTAACAGCCATATTTTCGACAGATGTACAGACATATGTCTGATAAATATGTTTAATATATAATAATATATAATAATAAATATAAGAAGGGCAGAGAAAAATAATGTTTCAAACTTATTTGGAGCGGGGTCTGGCGTATTTTCCCCACAGAAAATTACACTTTGGCCGTTCAATCTTGCATGTGGGGAGTATTTTCCGAAGTGAAATTCTCCACGGGGGGAATTTTAGGGGGAAGAGAATTTTTCGGAGGGGAATTATCCACAAGAGGGACAATTTGCAGCAAAACTATGGCGTCAGAAGTTTTGATTTCAAGAGAAGATGAAGTTTTGGTGTGAGCAGTTGTCTATATCAAAAGCCTAAAAGAAAGGGTAAAGAATCGAGTCAACTGACTTCTTAACCACGGAGGCTTAAATTCAAGAGGCTTAAAGAGGCAAAGAAGCTTAAATTATAACTAATTTTTGTAGCAAATAGTCAGTCAAAATAAGCTTGGAGGGCGTATTATATCATAGGCAGTGCAATAGCACTGCCTAAGTAAAGAACGAAGTTGGCACAATAAATTTTTTTTTTTTTTTTTTTTTGGTTTGTTTGTTTCTTTTAGACCATGACACTTCGTATCGAAGGAATTGTCGTAGAAACTCTGAAAAGGGCTCATTCGATTGGAAATTGAAAGAACTTGTGCTCTTTTTAATAGCCAAAAGTGATTGGAAAGCAACTAATACCTCTTCCACAACCACCATTTCCCCAAACACATACAATCAAAATTCTGAGATATCCATTTTGTTCAATGAAGTTGAAAGATCTGGGAATTATGTCTTTGAGAAGGACATTCCCCCCAGAGCCCCCAGGGAAAGGGCTGTAAGTTGTTCCCTGAGGGTATATAAGGTTTTTATTGAAAGCGTTGTCATAGAAACTTCAAAAAGGGCTCATTAATTTGGATATTCAAAGGGCTAGTGCCCTTTCAATAGTCGAAAGTGATTTAAGGGCAACTAACCCCCCTCTCCCGCCCACTATTTCCCCAAACACATCCAATCAAAATTTTTATATAGAACTTTCGTTCAACGTAGTTAGAATTTATACAAATCTGGTCTTTGAGGATATCCCTCCCCCACGGCCCTCGGGGCAAGGGTTGTAAGTTATGCCCTGGGGGCATATAAGGTTTTTATAGAAAGCGTTGTCGTAAAAACTTCAAAAAGGGCTCATTCTATGGCAAATGAAAGGACTAGTGCCTATTTTAATAGTTGAAAGTGATTTGAGGGCAACGAGCCCATCTCTTACGTCCATTATTTCCCCAAACACATGCAATCAAAATTTTGAGATATCCATTTTGTTCAAAGTAGTTGAAAGTTTTGGAAAGTAGGCCTTTTAGGATAATAAACCCCTCAGAGCCATCAGGGCAAGGGCTGTAAGTTATGCCCTGGGCCATATAAGGTTTATATAGAAAGCTATGTCGTAGAAACTTAAAAAAGGCTTATTTGATTGAAAATTGTAAGGGTTATTGCCCTTTTTAATAGTCGAAAGTGATTGGAGAGCAACAAACCTCGCTCTCACGCCCACCATTTCCCCAAAGACATCCATTCAAAGTTTTTAGATAGCCATTTTTTTCAACGTAGTTGAAAGTCCTGGAAATTATATCTTTTAGCATGACAAACCCCCTACACCCCTCAGGACAAGGGTTGAAAGTTATGCCCTGGGGGCATATAAGGTTTTTATAGATAGCGTTGTCGTAGAAACTTCAAAAAGGGATTTATTCAGTTGGAAATTGAAAAGGCTAGTTCCCTTTTTAATAGTAGAAAGTGACTGGAGAGCGACTAACCCCCTCTAAAGCCCACCATTTCCCTAAACACATCCAATCAAAACCTTGCGATCGCCATTTTTTTCAACGTAGTTGAAAGTTCGGGAAATTAGGTCTTTGAGGATGACAACTCCCCGAAAGCCCTCAGGGTAAGGGTTGTAAGTTATGCCCTGGGGTCATATAAGGTTTTTATAGTAAGCGTTGTTGTAGAAATTTCTAAAAGGACTCATTTGATTGGAAATTGAAAGGGCTAGTGCCCTTTTCAATAGTCAAAAGTGATTGAAGGGCAACAAACCCCCCTCTTACCCCCACAATTTCCCCAAACACATCCAATCGAAAATTTGAGATAGCCATTTTGATCAACGTAGCTTAAAGTTCTGGAAATTAGGCCTTTGAGGATGACAACCCTCCACAACCCTCAGGGCAAGGGTTGTAAGTTATGCCCTGGGGAAAAATAACGTTTATATAGAAAGTGATGTCGTAGAAACTTCAAGAAGGGGTTCATTCGATTGGAAAATTAAAGGGCTCGTAACCTTTTTAATAATTGAAAGTGATTGGAGGTTAACTAACCCCCCTCTGACCATTGGCACCCATAGGCTAATTCCTGGGGGGGGGGCAAACCTCGTCTAATTGGCACTTTTAATGCTATATAATAGAAATCTCAGAATAAAAATATAAAAATAAGGTAGCATCATTCAGCCCCCTCCCCTTATGGGCGCCCATGCCTCTGACGCCCACCATTTCCCCGAACCCATTCAATCAATATTGTGAGATAGTCATTTTGTTCAACGTAGTTGAAAGGTCCGGAGATTATGTCTTTTTGGATGACAAACACTCCACAGCCCCCAGGGCAAAAGTTGTAAATTATGCCATGGGGGGCTTATAAGATTCTTATAGAAACGGTGTCGTAGAAACTTCAAAAAGGGCTCATTATATTGGGAATTGAGAGGACTAGTGCCCTTATTAATGGTCAAAAGCGATCGGAGGCTGAATTCTCACCCCTTCCCCGTAGCCATCATTTCCCCAAACACTTCCGATCATTATTTTAATACAGCCATTTTGTTGAACGTAGTCGAAGGGTCTAGAAATTTTGTTTTTGAGTATGACAACCTCACCCCCCCCCCCACAGCCTTCAGGGCTAAGGTTGTAAATTAGGCCCTGGGGATATATAAGGTTTCTATAGGAAGCATTGTCGTCAAAATTTCAAAAAAGGTTCATTCGATTTTAAATTGAGAGGGCTATTGTCCTTTTTATTAGTCCGAAATTAATCGGAGGGAGAATTACCCCCTAGGCCCATCATTTCCCCAAACATTTACGATAAAAATTTTGATATGGCAATTTTGTTCAACGTAGTTGAAAGGTCTGGAAATTATGTCTTTGAGGATGACAGCCCTCCCCCCATAGCCATCGGGATAAGGGTCATAAGTTATGCTCTTGTGGCATTTAAGGTTTTTATACCAAGTTTTGTTGTAAAACCTTCAAAAAGAGTTCAATCCATTGGAAATTGAGAGGACTAGTGCCTTTTATATTAGTTGAAAGTGTTCAGAGGGCAAATATCCCCCCACACGCCCATCATTTCCCCAAACACTTCCAATCAAACTTTTGAGATATCCATTTTTGCAATATATTTGAAAGGTCCGGAAATTATGTCTTTGAGGATAACAAGTTACCCCACCCCTCAGGACAAGGGTTGAAAGTTATGCCCTGGAGGCATATAAGGTTTTTATAGATAGCGTTGTCGCAGAAACTTCAAAAAGGGATTTATTCAGTTGGAAATTGAAAAGGCTAGTTCCCTTTTTAATAGTAGAAAGTGACTGGAGAGCCACTAACCCCCCTCTAAAGCCCACCATTTTCCCAAACACATCCAATCAAAACCTTGCGATCGCCATTTTGTTCAGCGTAGTTGTAAATTCTGGAAATTAGGTCTTTGAGGGTGATAACTCTCTCAAAGCTCTCCGGACAGTGTGTTTAATTTATGCCTTAGGGGCATGTGAGGTTTTTTATAGAAAGTCTTGTCGTAGAAATTACAAAGAGGGCTAGTTTGATTGGAAATTGAGATGGTTAGTGTTCTTTTTAATAGTCAAAAGTGAATGAAGGGCAACAAACCCCCTCTTACTCCCACAATTTCCCCAAGCACATCCAATCCAAATTTTTAGATAGCCATTTTGATCAACGTAGTTTAAAGTTCTGGAAATTAGGCCTTTGAGGATGACAATCCTCCACAATCCTCAGGGCAAGGGTTGTAAGTTATGCCCTGGGGAAAAATAACGTTTATATAGAAAGTGATGTCGTAGAAACTTCAAGAAGGGGTTCATTCGATTGGAAAATTAAAGGGCTCGTAACCTTTTAATAATTGAAAGTGATCGGAGGTTAACTAACTCCCCTCTGACCATTGGCGCCCATAGGCTAATTCCAGGGGGGGGGGGCAAACCTCGTCTAATTGGCAGTTTTAATACTATATAATAGAAATCTCAGAACAAAAATATAAAAATAAGGCAGTATCATTCAGCCATCATTCAGCCCCCTCCCCTTATGGGCGCCCATGCCTCTGACGCCCACCATTTCCCCGAACCCATTCAATCAATATTTTGAGATATTCATTTTGTTCAACGTAGTTGAAAGGTCCGGAAATTATGTCTTTTTGGATGACAAACACTCAACAGCCCCCAGGGCAAAAGTTGTAAATTATGCCATGGGGGGCATATAAGATTCTTATAGAAACGGTTATAGTTATCGTATATTGAACAACTTCTAATGTCTCTGATTGGCTCCTAAAAAATGCCCACGTCAAACGGTACATTCATTGTGCAATTGACAACAATAACAAAACCTTGCCAACTTTTAAAATTTTCACGCGTGAGTTTAATGACACAACCATGGGTTTTTCTTGCGCAATTCCAATGTATATTTTCATGTCGGTTTTCAATTTATTACACTTTTGACCATATTCTTGTAGGGTTGAATGTAGGGCTGAATGTACTAGATAGGTTACTACTATTGCCCGATAAAATGCCTATCTGTTCTCGCAATACAATTCTCTTGTACTTACCGCTTTCTAAATAAGTACCGTTAAATTATTCTGAACCTCTACAGTTCTTTGTTGTTTTTTTTTGGAGGGGGGGGGTGGTTAATGTAACCATCTTTGGGGTCAGGCTGAAAAACCATATTATTTTTCTATAAAATTAAAAGTTCGTACTTACATATGTTTGGTTACAAGATCTTCGCTGCTTTTCAGAAAATAAGGCACATTGACTATCCAACGAGCAGTCTTCATGATTTCAGAAGTTAAATTGCGGCCATCTGTTATTGTTTTTAGTCTCGGTGGTTCTATAATGGTTTCCTCTTGCAGAGATACTTCCTCCAAGTCAAGCAAATACTTTGGAAGTCTTGGTCTTCCACGTTTCACGTTTCTTTGAGGATGACGTATTCCCAACAGTTCCCGGGAGAAGGGCTGCAAGTTGTGAATTTTTCCCATTGTTTACATATAGTATTGGTTTTTGGGGAGTATACAGACGGTTTCAGGGGGATTTTCTTCTGGTGGGGGGGTCGGGGGAGAAGAATATTTGGGAGGATATTTCCATGCAGGAATTTTTCTTAGGGTAAGAAATTTTCCATGAAGGGTGTGCTGGATTTCCCAACATTTTGTAAAGATTGTCGCTAGGCTTATGCAAGTTAGATATCAGTGTATTTCTCGTATTTAGTGTTTTATTACTCTAAGAATATATTTTTGGTATATAGTGTTTTATTGCCTGTTCCCTTTCTCTTCAAGGTAGTGGTTTACCATGACCAAAACCTGCCAGCCAATGAGAGGCTATTTGGGAGTACAGCTTTTTGGTTCTTTTGAATGCTCCAACACCAAGTAATACTTTTCAAAGACATTTCAGAGCAAGTTTTTTTCGTAATTCCCCTCCTAAGCCCATTTTACAAGTTGAAGTACCCATCCTCTTCACCCACAACTTTAATTTACAGCTTTTTGAATGCTCCAACACCAAGGAATACTTTTCAAAGACATTTCAGAAACAGTTCTTTTCTTAGTGACCGTCCTAAACCCATTTTACAAATTGAAGTACCCATCCTTTTCACCCAAAACTTTAATTACAGCTTTTTGAATGCTCCAACACCAAGCAATACTTTTCAAAGGGCATTTCAGAACAAGTTCTTTTCTTAATGTCCTTCCTAAACCCATTTACAAGTTGAAGTACCCATCCTTTACAGCCAACACCAATTAATACTTTTCAAAAGACATTTCACAACAAGTTCCTTTCTTAATGTACCTCCTAAATCCATTTTACAAGTTGAAGTACTCATCCTTTTCACCACAACTTTACTTTACAACTTTTTTTCTTAAAGTCCCTTCTAAACCCATTTTACAAATCCTTTTCGCTACAACTATACTTTACAACTTTTGTGCACGCCACAATATCTTGCAAGCTTACGATTGAGGTCGGATTTTTTTTTTGTGCACACGTCAATATGACGCAAGTTTACATTTCAGTTCAAATTTTTATAAAAGAGATGAAAAAATTTAAAATACTATTCCAAATTTTTCACATAATATGAAATGTTAAATTTGTCTTATGAATTTTATTAAAGAACTTAGTTCAATTCTAATTTCTCCAAAGAAAATAAAAATCTTCCACTTCAGTTCTTTAATTTCACAAAGACACAAGGAAATTTTAAGTTCTATTTGAAATATTTCCGTAGAAGATAGAAAAAGCTATACCATACTTGTGAATATTTTCCTGGAAGATAAAAATTTCTACTTCAATTTTAAATTTTCTCAACGAAGTGAAGAAAATTTCAAGTTCTAGTCATCATGCAAGATTCCACTTCATTTCAGATTTTTCCCAAAGAGATGAAAAAATTTAAAATAATCTTCCAAATTTTTCATAGAAGATAGAAAGTTCAAGTTATCTTCTGAATTTTATTAAAGAACTTACAGTTCAATTCTAATTTCTCCAAAGAAAATAAAAATCTTTCACTTCAGTTTTTAATTTCACAAAGACACAAGGAAATTTAAAGTTCTATTTGAAATTTCTCAATGAAGTGAAGAAAAGTTCAAGCTCTCTTCTGAATTTTCTCAATGAAAAAGAAATTAGTTATTGATCAATTCTATTTTTCCTAATAATATAAAAAGGTTCCACTTCAGTTCAGATGTTTCCCCAAAGACATAAATTTAAAATTCTCCTCCAAATTTTTTTGTAGAAGATAGAAAAAGTTACACATTTATCGTGAATATTTCACTATGAAGATAAGGAGCTAATTTTCTCATTGATGTGAAGAAAAGTTCAAGTTCTTTTCCTTACTATCCATATGAAAAGAAATAAGTTACAGATCAATTCTATTTTTCAAGAAAAAATTAAAATTTTCCACTTCAGTTCAGATTTTTCTCAAAGAGATGGAAAAATTTAAAATTACTGTTCTAAATTTTTCATAGAAAAGAAATAAGTTACAGATCAATTCTATTTTTCAAGAAAAAATAAAAATTTTCCACTTCAATTCATATTTTTCTCAAAGAGATGGAAAAATTTTAAATTACTGTTCTAAATTTTTCATAGAAGATAGAAAAAGTTACACGTTGATCATGAAAAGTTAACTCAAGTCTGAATTTTATTAAGGAACTTATAGTTCTAATTCTAATTTCTCCAGAGAAAAATAAAAATCTTCCACTTCAATTCTCAATTTCACAAAGACACAAAGAAATTTAAAGTTCTCTTCTGAATTTTTGTAGAGAAAAGAAAAGTTATAGTTCAATTCTAATTTTTTCTCAAAGAAAATTAAAAATCTAAAATCAATAAATTATTGTTCTAAATTTTTCATAGAAAAGAAATAAGTTACAGATCAATTCTATTTTTCAAGAAAAAATAAAAATTTTCCACTTCAATTCAGATTTTTCTCAAAGAGATGGAAAATTTTTAAATTACTGTTCTAAATTTTACATAGAAGATAGAAAAAGTTATACATTGATCATGAAAAGTTAACTCAAGTCTGAATTTTATTAAAGAACTTACAGTTCAGTTCTAATTTCTCCAGAGAAAAATAAAAATCTTCCACTTCAGTTCTTAATTTCACAAGGACACAAAGAAATTTAAAGTTCTCTTCTGAATTTTCTTAGAGAAAAGAAAAAAGTTATAGTTCAATTCTAATTTTTTACAAAAGAAATTAAAAATCTCCAACTTTTTCATAAACATTCTAAGCGCTTAACATGCTAACGTTTCCTAAGATAATAGAAATATAGCAAAGTAATGCATAAAATATTTTTATTGAAGTAACAACATGTAGTAACAACGTAAAAATACAAAGTCGACCTTGGGGGATTTTCCGGCGAGTATGGTTAGGTTAGGTTAGACTAGATTAAGTTAGGTTAGATTAGGTTAGGTTAAGTCAGGTTAGGTAAGTTAGGTTAGCTAAGTTAGGTCAGGTTAGCTAGTAAACATCTCTCCATGTTTAAGTTAGGTTAGGTTAGGTTAGGCTAGATTAATTTATGTTAGGTTAGGTTAAGTTAGGTTAGGTTAGGTTAGCCTACGTACGCGCGCGTAGGGGTTTGGGGGTTTTGTAATCCTCAAGGACATAATTTTCAGAACTTTGAACTACGTTGAACAAAATGGCTATCTCAAAATATTAATTGAATGTGTTTGGGGAAATGGTCGGCGTGAGAGGGGGTTAGTTGACCTCAAATCACTTTCGACCATAAAAAAGGGCACTAGCCCTTTCAATCTCTAATCAAATGAGCCCTTTTTGAAGTTTCTACGACAACACTTTCTATGAAAACCTTATATGCCCCCAGGGTATAACTTACAACCCTTACCTTGAGGGCTCTGAGTGGGTCATCATCCTCAAAGACCTAATTTCCAGAACTTGTTCGGTGTCGTTTGTCTTCTGACTGCATTTGTCTTTGCCCTTCATTCTCATTTTTAAAACGCTCTAGCTGTCGTTTTAGCATAACTTCCAACCCCCCCTGTCTTTGCTCTTATTTTTAATTTTTGATGGGTTTTTTGATTTTGATTACTTTAGACAATTTAGCAATGGCCTTTGCTTTAGCTGTCCGTATTGACGTTGTCACAATTGATGGTCCAGGTTGTCAAGTTTTACATCTTATCACGTTTGATAGTCCAGGTGTTGGTTCCGAATAATCATCATTTATAGTGACTGTAACTGCAAATTTTCGTTTTTTTGGGGCTTTTCAACAGACATTACATTATATAAATAACTGTTTCGTTGGAAACTTAACAATCTTATTTATGCTACGCATGACATCATATAATAAAACACCTATATGATGCCATATATGATGTCCTAAGAAATACTTATATGATGTAATAACATAGTACGTGACTTTTTGCAAAAACGAAAATCAAGGCTATTAACGATTTTTCTCAGAATTCTGACCTATCTAGATCGTTTTTTTATGCTAGAATATCCCAAGATACCAATCTCCCCGAAAAAATATGGAGGTGTTTTCGAGAACATACATATATACAGACATACATCAATGCATACTCAATTATTGCTCACATGTAAAGATAGTATACATATACTATCTTTATATTTGAGCAATAATTGTATGTGTATATATATTCTATTTTACACATACTCTGAGGTCAGAAGTCTGAGATAATTCGTTAAGAGCCTTAATTTTAGTTTTTCCAAATGACGTCAAGTAGGCCTACTATGTTAGTACAATATATAAGCATTTCTTATGACATCATATATGGCACAACATATGCATTTTCTTATATGATGGCATGCATAGTATAAATAAGATTAAGGAGTTTCCAACGCAACAGTTATTTATCTAATATAATGTCTGGCGGAAGGCCCAAAAAACGAAGATTTGCAATGCAGTTACTATAAATGATGATTCTTTGGAAGCAACACCTGAACGATCAAACGTGATAAGATGTGAAATTCGACAACCTGGACCATCAATTGCGACAACACCAATACGGACAGCTAAAGCATAGGCCATTGCTAAATTGTCTGAAGTAATCAAAATCCAAAAACCCATCAAAAATGAAAAAGAAGAGCAAAGACACAGGCGGTTAGAAGGTATGCGAAAACGACAGCTAGAGCGTGTTAAAAATGAAAATGAAGGGCAAAGACAAATGTGGGTAGAAGAGATACAACACCGAACAAGTGAGGGATCCAAAATGGAAATGAAGAGCAGTGAGTCAATGAAAATCAACCTGGACAGTGAGAATCAAAAACGTGTCAAAATTGAAAATTATAGTGATGATTGTCGGGTTTGGGATTTTGACATGGAAAATATCATCAATACCTACCATAGTTAGAAGATATGCGAAAAAGACAATTAGAGCTTTTTAAAAATGAAAATGAAGAGCAAAGACACACGCGTTTAGAAGACATACAAGACCTAAAACGTGAGCGAGTAAAAATTTAAAATTAAGAGAAAAGAATAACAGGTTTATAAAAAAAGCGGCAGCGTGTCAAAAATAAAAATTAAGAGCAAAAACACACACAGTTAGAAGACGTGAATTTTGATTGGATGTGTTAGGGGAAATGGTGAGCTTGAGAGGGGCCAGTTGCCCTCCAATCACTTCGACTATTAAAAAGGGAACTAGCCCTTTCAATTTCCAATTAAATGAGCCCTTTTTGAAGTCTCTACGAAAATGCTTTCCATAAAAACCTTATATGCCCCCAGGCCATTACTTACAACCCTTTCTTCGAGGGGTTTGGGGGTTTTGTAATCCTCAAGGACATAATTTTCAGAACTTTGAACTACGTTGAACAAAATGGCTATCTCCAAATATTAATTGAATGTGTTTGGGGAAATGGTAGGCGTGAGAGGGGGTTAGTTGCTCTCCAATCACTTCCGACTATTAAAAAGGGCACGAGCACTTTCAATTTCCAATGGAATGAGACCTTTTTGAAGTATTTACGAAAACGCTTTCTACAAAAACCTTATATGCCCCCAGGGCATAACTGACCCCCCGTCCCTGAGGGCTCGGTGGGGGTGCTCCGCCTCAAAGACCTAACTTCCAGACCATTCAATTACGTTGAACAAAATGAATATTTCAAAATTTTGATTGCATGTGTTTGGGGAAATGATGGGCGTGAGAGGGGGGTTAGTTGCCTTCCAGTTACTTTCAACTATTAAAAAGGGCACTAATCCTTTGAATTTCCAATCGAATGATCCCTTTTTCAAGTTTCTGCAACACTGCTTTTAATAAAAAACTTAATTATTCCAAGGGTGTAACTTACAACCCATTCCGTAAAGACTATGGGGTGAGTTTCCGGCTCCATGATATAAGTTCTAGGCTTTCCAACTGCGTTGTACAAAAAAGCTATCTTAAAATGTTGACTGGACGTATTCGTGAAAATGGTGGGCGTGGAAGGGGTGTTAGTTGCTCTCCAATCATTTTCGACTATTAAAAAGGGCAATAGCTAGTTCAATTTCCGATCGAAACAGCCCTTTTTGAAGTTTCTACGACAAAGCTTTCTATAAAACCCTCATATGCCCCCAGGGCGTAACTTACAACCCTTGCCCTGAGGGCTGTGGCGGAGTGTCCTCTTCAAAACATAATTTCTATCTGGAAATCAACTACGCTGAACAAAATGGATATCTAAAATTTTGATTGGATTTGTTCGGGGAAATGGTGGGCATGGAAGGGGTGCAAGTTGCCTTCCAATCAATTTCGTCATTCCAATTTCCAATCGAATGAGCCCTTTTCGAAGTTTTTACGACAGCTCCTTCGATACGAAGTGCCTTGGTATGGAAAGAAAATAATACATTGTGCCAACATCGTTCTTTGCCTAAGTAAATGATATATATATATACATATATATATATATATATATATATATATATATATATATATATATATATATATACATATATATATATATATATATATATATATATATATATGCATAACAAATATTTGAAATATCTGAATAAGAATACACATGTTAAATTTTCACCAATATAAAACCTTAAGAGAATACCTGGTTCAATTATCCCTCTGTCATGCATTAGGCCTCTAGCTGAATATAGATGTCCGCTTTATAGGAGTTCCTAAAACTCTTCTGGCACCACTCCAGAGATTTAAAAATAATGCCGCAAGGGTGAATTGTAGCACCAATCACCAATTGGATTCCTCTACGACCACTAAGAGGAAGACCTAATGAGGCATCAATGGCTGCTTTCCACAACTACGTCCACCACCTTCCTTCTGAAATTCTATCTCTAAACTTGCACAGCCATTTAGTAAGCCAAAATGACAAACACGCAGAAGCATGGTATAGTTGGTTTACATAGAAGAGGAGGCACCCCAAACTGAGAGCTTGAACAACAGCTTTGAAAGACATTGCGTTTGGGATTGTCTCCCAATGAGGATTGTCCCTGTTTAAATAATTTTTCATTAGACAGCTCCAAAATCCTTATAATTATCTCAGAAACAGCTCAGGAACACTATAGGGTTGAAACTTTGAAAGGATTTCAAGGCGGATGTTGAACTATATCACTAAGGACTGTACATCCAAATTGTCCAAACAGCGTATGTGCAATATCTCAGGAATGGCTAAGAGTATCGAACTGAAACTGTCATGGAATGTTGAACTAAATCAAAAGACACTATGTGCGCAAAGGTTGTATAAATGGCGTATCTACAATATCTATATGTAATACTTGAGTATTGCTCGTCAGTATGGTTTCCCCTTAACAAGAGAGACTGAGCAAGGATTGAAAAAGTTCAATGTAGGGCGACTAAACTTGTACTTTATCTGAGACATTTGCCATACCAGCAGAGAATGCAGAGACTACAGTTACCCAGTCTTCAGTTCAGGCGTGATAGAGGTGACCTAATAAATAAATTCAGAATCGTTAAGAACATTGACAATATCACCCCATCTCACTTCTTCGCCTTCTCAGGATACAACACCACCCGTCAACACCAGCACAAAATTCACCCACCATGACAAAATACAAGATTAGGTCAGAACTCACTGTCCAGCCGTGTGTGCAAGCCTTGGAATGCACTTCCGTCAGAGACCATTGATACTCTCACAATCCACACTTTCAAAACAAAACTAGCTTCTACGAATTTTCACAGTCGGTCCTTTCAAGATCCATTTTAAATGTGTATTAACAGAATGTATATTTATAGGGAATTTCTGTTGTGTGTATTTTTTTGTAAAGTAAGATCTATTGTTGCCTTATTATGTTATACCATTCTGTTAATTCTACAAATTTTCACAGTCAAGATCCATTTTAAATGTGTTTTCATGTATATTTATAGGGAATTTCTGTTGTGTGTATTATCCCGTATATGAAAGGGGCTGTCCCCTCCTCAACGCCTCGCTCTTTATGCTAAAGTTTGACTCTGTCTCACGACTTTATTTTTTTAAACAATAAAAAACTTTAGCGTATAGAGCATGGCGTTGAGGAGGGGACAGCCCCTTTCATATACGGAATAATTTCTGTTCGTTTTAAGTTTTAACGTCGTTCCTTACTTTCAGTTAAAAAAAAAATGTTTTTTTTTAAATTTGTCATTTCAAAAACAGAAATGAGTGTTATGTCAAACATTCGGCCGGGGGGGGGGGTCAAAACCCTAACTCCTCTCCTGAATACGGCCTTTATCTAGTACCTTTTGGGGATCCTCTTCATCTGTCTCTCTATCTAAAGTCCACGAATGCCTCATAATTATCACACAAAAGTATACACAAATTTAATGTTTCAGGTTTGACTTCTGGATTTTGACTAAAGGTCAATTTGTAGCTGTAACCCGATGTGAATTTCATTCAATCTACCTGATTGATATCTCGGTCAATGCGTTACCATTATTTAACTACTTGATTATGCATTTTAATTGAAAGTTCAGTTGCATAATTGACCTAGTATTAGCTATTCATTCTTTCTATGAATATTTATTTTTTCAGAGTTAAGTCCAGTTTTAAGTTGTAATTAAAGCATCACTTATAACTAAAGCATAATTAAAACAAAATTATAAGTAGTTTTAATTAAAGCATCACTGTAGCAAATCAAAAAGGAAAACTAGGGGGCTTAAAAGCTTTTAAATTATCGTGTTATGCAAAACCGCGGGGCGGGGCTTAGATTCTACTTCCCCTGCTTAAATTTTGAAAAATACCCTTTTCGGCATTTTCAAAAAATTACCCCCCCCCCCACTGGTTTTCGAAAATAATGTTTTTGTATCTTCGTTTTTTAAAAATAAAAAAATCATTGCATCCTACATTTCCGTGAAATGCCCCCCCCCCTCCGAAAATTTTTGCTGTTGGGTTATTTTTATGTCTATGTAATCTGTTTTATTGATGTGTCTGTGTTATATTCCTTGTTGTAGGCTACAAACAATAGACCGTCCCCTCGTAGTTCAATCTGAGATTAGAATTCTGGAAGTGACTCTGCATTATCAGTGTTGTAACTAGACACTGATAATGACAATGATAAGAATTTTATCATTGTCATGATGTAACGTATGATGTAAACGTATGTTAATGAAACAAAAACATACGTTTTTGTT
Organism: Artemia sp. Qi Xiang Cuo; assembly: GCF_049724085.1. Lineage (NCBI taxonomy): Eukaryota > Metazoa > Arthropoda > Branchiopoda > Anostraca > Artemiidae > Artemia > Artemia sp. Qi Xiang Cuo. Next base: position 61,270,031 of record NC_142804.1, on the reverse strand, counting down.
TCATTATAATTGAACTGTTCTCATGTGAGGTGTTCATCATGTATTTTTCAATTTGATAAATTTACTCCTTTTAGATACAGTTTATAATTAGACTGATATTAGGTATTTATCAATTTATAATTTGCAATGAATCCCCAAAAAAAAAAATGAAGGATATGCAAAAGAATAGCAGTAACTGATAAAAAAAGCAGCGGTTCAGTCTTAGTCTACATGTCATATATTCCGTAAATGCGCCAAAAAGCTTTACCGTTTATTTTTTTAAATTGTTCTTAGAAACTAGTTTTTAACGCAAGAAGTATTTTTAAGAATCCAAGAGAGCTAAAAAAAACAATCAATATCAAATTCGCCCATGTCAACTGTTTTAAAGGTGGCAAAATAGATATAGGCAAAGGGCATTATGAAAAAATTAAGCTTCTAAGTTCAAAGTTATATTCAAAGTTTTTACCCAGATAACTGACGAATTTTATGATACGGTACTTGAAGTTTTGTATGCAGTAACGCTCGATGAAAAAAACTACTAATTTTGATAATTATTTATGTTAAGAATACATAGCTAATAGATACTTCAACTACTCGTATTATGCAAGGGTTCTGAAACGCCACAGCCATTTCGTTTCTACCACATTTCTACTTCTCTTGATGAATAACGAAGAAGACCAGTTTCCAGCCAGCGACTTGTGAATTTTTGAACTCATGAATAGGCTCGAATCTGTTGTAAATTTAAGCTGTGATTTGGGAAATACAGATGAAAACATTAATGTTTGCGGTCAACATTGATCACGCCGGCGGCACGCCGTCGACATCTTACCGGCGGCACGGCACGGCGTGCTGTTTTTGGCCCCGCCACCGCCGTTCTTCCTTCAGTGGAAGAACAAAGCTGTAAAGTAAATTTGTGGGTGAAAAGGATGGGTACTTCAAGTTGGAAAATGGGTTTAGAAGTGACATTACGAAAAGAACTTGCTCTGAAATGTCTTTTGAAAGGTATTGCGTAGTTTTAAGGTATCCAAAAAGCTGTAATGTAAAGTTGCTGGTGAAAAGGATGGGTACTTCAACTTTTAAAATGGGTTTAGGAGGGACATTAAGAAAGGAATTTGCTCTGAAATGCCTTTTGAAAAGTATTTCTTGGTGTTGAGATATCCAAAAAGCTGTAAAGTAAAGTTGTGTGTGAAAAGGATGGGTACTTCAAGTTGGAAAATGGGTTTAGGAGGCACTTTAAGAAAGGAACTTGCTCTGAAATGCCTTTTGAAAGGTATTTCTTGGTGTTGAGGTATCCAAAAAGCTGTAAAGTAAAGTTGGGGGGGGTTGAAAATGATTGGTTCTTCAAGTTGGAAAATGGGTTTAGAAGGGACATTAAGAAAGGAACTTGCTCTGAAATGTCTTTTGAAAGGTATTTCTTGGTGTTGAGGTATCCAAAAAGCTGTAATGTAAAGTTGTGAGTGAAAAGGATGGATGCTTCAAGTTGGAAAATGGGTTTAGAAGGGACATTAAGAAAAGAACTTGTTCTGAAATGCCTTTTGAAAGGTATTTCGTGGTGTTGAGGTATCCAAAAAGCTGTAAAGTAAAGTTGCGTGTGAAAAGGATGGGTACTTCAACTTGTAAAATGGGTTTAGGAGGGACATTAAGAAAGGAATTTGCTCTGAAATGCCTTTTGAAAAGTATTTCTTGGTGTTGAGATATCCAAAAAGCTGTAAAGTAAAGTTGTGAGTGAAAAGGATGGGTACTTCAAGTTGGAAAATGGGTTTAGGAGGGACTTTAAGAAAGGAACTTGCTCTGAAATGCCTTTTGAAAGGTATTGCTTGGTGTTGAGGTATCCAAAAAGCTGTAAAGTAAAGTTGTGGGTGAAAATGATTGGTATTTCAAGTTGGAAAATGGGTTTAGAAGGGACATTAAGAAAGGAACTTGTTCTGAAATGTCTTTTGAAAGGTATTGCTTGGTGTTGAGGTATCCAAAAAGCTGTAAAGTAAAGTTGTGAGTGAAATGGATGGATGCTTCAACTTGTAAAATGGGTTTAGAAGGGACATTAAGAAAGGAACTTGTTCTGAAATGTCTTTTGAAAAGTATTGCTTGGTGTTGGAGCATTCAAAAAGCTGTAAAGTAAAGTTGTGAGAGAAAAGAATGGATGCTTCAAGTTGGAAAATAGGTTTAGAAGGGACATTAAGAAAAGAACTTGTTCTTAAATGTCTTTTGAAAAGCATTGCTTGATGTTGGAGCATTCAAAAAGCAGTAAAGTAAAGTTGTGGGTTTAAAGGATGGGTACTTCAAGTTGTAAAATGGGTTTAGGAGGGGCATTAAGAAAAGAACTTGTCGTGAAATGCCCTTTGAAAAGTATTGCTTGGTGTTGGAGCATTCAAAATGCAGTAAAGTAAAGTTGTGGGTGAAAAGGAAGGATGGGTACTTCAACTTGTAAAATGGGTTTAGAAGGGACATTAAGAAAGGAACTTGTTCTGAAATGCCCGTTGAAAAGTATTGCTTGGTGTTGAGATATCCAAAAAGCAGTAAAGTAAAGTTGTGGATGAAACGGATGGGTACTTCAACTTGTAAAATGGGTTTAGAAGGGACATTAAGAAAGGAACTTGTTCTGAAATGCCTTTGAAAAGTATTGCTTGGTGTTGGAGCATTCAAAAAGGCAGTATAGTAAAGTTGTGAGTGAAAAGGATGGGTACTTCAAGTTGGAAAATGGGTTTAGGAGGGACATTAAGAAAGGAACTTGCTCTGAAATGCCTTTTGAAAGGTATTCCTTGATGTTGGAGCATTCAAAAAGTTGTAAAGTAAAATTGCGTTTGAAAAGGATGGGTACTTCAAGTTGGAAAATGGGCTTAGGAATGACATTAAGAAAAGAACTGGTTCTGAAATGCCTTTTGAAAAGTATTGCTTGGTGTTGGAGTATTCAAAAAGCTGTAAAGTAAAGTTGTGAGTGAAAAAGATAAGCACTTCAAGTTGGAAAATGGGTTTAGGAATGACATTAAGAAAGTAACTGGTTCTGAAATGCCTTTTAAAAAGTATTTCTTGGTGTTGAGGTATCCAAAAAGCTGTAAAGTAAAGTTGTGGGTGTAAAGGATGGGTGCTTCAACTTGTAAAAATGGGTTTAGGAAGGACATTAAGAAAATAAATTGTTCTGAAATGCCCTTTGAAAAGTATTGCTTGGTGTTGGGGTATCCAAAAAGCTGTAAAGTAAAGTTGTGGGTGTAAAGGATGGGATACTTCAACATCTAAAATGTGTTGAGGAAAGTCTTTAAGAAAACAACTGGTTATGAAATGCCTTTGAAAAGTATTGCCTTGTTTTGGAGCACTTAAAAAGCTGTATATTAAAGTTGTTGTTGGAAAGGATGGATCCTTCAACGTGAAGATGGTGTGTCGGAGGAACATTAAGAAAAGAACTGGTTCTGAAATGCCTTTGAAAAGTATTGCCTGGTGTTGGGCATTCAAAAAGCTGTAAAGTAAAGTTGTGGGTGACAAGGATGGGTACTTCAAGTTGTAAAATGGGTTTAGGAGGAACATTAAGAAAGGAACTTCCATTTGTCCTAGTTGATTACGTCATTCTATGCCCATAAATGGATTCCCGTCATGACCTTCTGATAGGGTTCTACCGATTATGTAATTAATTTCTCGAGAATCCATTTGGCTTTGTTGATTACTTCAAGCTATGCCCATAAATGGATTCCCGTCACGACCTCTTTATTGGGTTCTACTGATTGTGTAATCAATTTCTCGGAAATCTGTTTGTCCTAGTTGATTATGTCAAGCTGTGCCCATAAATGGATTCCCGTCATGAGCTCCTTATAGTGTTCTACCGATTATGTAATCAATTTCTCGGGAATTCTCTCCCTTCGATTACGCAATCAATATATCTCTTCCCCACCTTCCCCTTAGAAACATCAAATTAATTCCCCTTTCGCGAATCAATAACTCCCCTTAGAAACAACAAATTAATTCCCATTTCGTGACATATCAATCAATCTTGACATCACCTGTCAGACATTATTAAACTTCGCCTGGAAACAATTTGATTAATGATTGACAGTACCTGTCAGACATTATTAAACTTTGCCCGGGAACAATTTGATTAATGACTGACAGCACAGGTGTTCCAAATTCCCAATCGCTTTAATTAACCACGTGTTCTCCCTAATGACACGTGATCTAACTGTTTCCTGGTAACTCATAACATTCACTGAGAGCGTGCAGTTACAACAACAACAACATTGACCTTGACATTCGCTGAGAGCGTGCACTTACAACAACAACAACATCAAAACCTTTGGAAATTTAGGTCATTGACACACTTTGATTACGCAATCAATTTCCCAGAAATCCATTTCCCCTAGGGACTCTATGCCCATATTAGGACCATAAACCACGTGGTCCTCGTGGGAGTTTTAAAAAAAAGTGTCCGGATCGGGATTCGAAGGGGTATTGTGGGCGTCGGAGTCGGACCCCCCCCTTCTACTATTTATGATGACTAAAACGAATATCTCAAAGTTTGGATTGGGTGACCTCAGGGGAAAAAGCGCATGGGCGCGGGGCAAGTTACCCTCCAAAATTTTGGGTCACTTTAAAAGGGCACTAGAGCTTTCATTTTCGTTCCAAAGAGCCCTTTCTCCACATTCTTTGGCCATTGGTTTGATACGATCACCCTGGCAAAAAATAAAACAACAAAGGAATAAACAAACACGCATCCGTAATTTTTCTTCTGACAAAAATTACAAAATTCCACATTTTTGCAGATGGGAGGTTGAAATCTTTACAGTACGGTTCCATGATATGCTGAATCTGAGGGTGCGCTTTTCATTAAAATTCCTTGTCTTTTGGGAGTGTTTCTCCCCTTTCTCGAAAATCACGCAAATTTTCTCAGACTCGGAGCTTTTGATGGGAACATTAAACTGAATGAATGTTTTATATTTGGAATCATCATAAAAAGTCAATTCTCTGTTATATGAGCAAGGCCTATAAGCCTAGAAGGCATTGTATACAGCCAAACCCTTTCAGGGGTCTTTAGCAACATTTAAAAGTCCCCTCACTAAACGTATTTCAAGTTAGAGAACAGGCTATACCAACTTATGGATACAGGTATGAATGCTGTGTATCAGCGTGTATGAGTCAATGGATTAAAAACATCACTGTTCTTCTTCTCGGCCATCTCCTAAACAATTTTCTATGTTGTATCTTTTCTGCAGGATGTTTACTGGTAGATAGTAGAAAAAGCCGAAAATAGTCAAACATTTCTCAAATATCAAGGAGGCACACTTGTGCCTCTATAAAGAGGCGACCCACCACAATGTTATGCGATTTCTGGTCTTAGCGGTCGCAGAGAGACAGCGGTAATCGCATTTTGTAGCCCAAGCTCAAACTAAGAAACATGCAAAATTTCAGCCCCCTCCGACTTTATCTTCATGGGTAAAAGTGGGCCGGAAGTTTCGACCCTCCGACCACAGCCCCCCTTTAACGTTGTCTGATTGGGCTGAAATTTAGACGTTAAGCTTTCTTAGGGCCCGGGAGCTTATCCTCGAAATTTCAGCTCAATCCGATCACTCCTTCCTTCCACTCCTGTTTACAAAAACCAGATATAGCCACATAATGTTCATTTCTCTTTTTTTTTATTAGCCACGCCTACAGGCCACAGTTGGCAATGGATCCGGGTGAATGAGGACTCATTGGAAGCGGATTTTGACCTGTTAGGGCCTTTTGATATTTTCAGACCGAAAAAATTATCCCCCGAATTTACATTTACGAAAAACCTCGTTTTCCTATAAGAGCCCATGTTAATTCTTCCCACCAGAGCCCCCCTTTAACTTTGTCTGATCTGGCTGAAATTTAAAGCATAAGCTTTCCTGGGGCCTGGGAGCTTATCCTCGAAATTTCAGCTTAATCTGATCACTCCTTCCCTGTTTTCCAAAAACCAAATATCAAGTTTTGTGGGGATTTGCTTGCGTCAAAAATAGATTCCACATACTAAAAATACAATTACAATTGTATCTCTTTAGTACAGCGGTCGATACTCCTGACTGTCAGGTGGAAGACTCGGGTTCGATTCCCAGTCAGAGGAAATTTTTTATATACTGAATTTAAAGTTTAAAAAAGAAACTCAGTTTCTTTTTTAAATTATTTGAAAAAAAATTACGTTTTCTAAAGAGTTAAAGAGACTGAGTTACAAGGTCGACTCTTAAAACACCCTGTCGAGAAAGAAAAGAATAATACACAATCATCTAACAGTTAGTCAAGCAATAATAAGTAATAAACTTATTTTGTGGAAAAAGTTTTTTAATTAATTAGTGTCAACACTGATTTTGAGTGTGTACCTAGTGTATGAGACTAGACCTCTTTTTGGGTTACCCACATGACAAAGCACATTCTAATCTTATATATAAAGTATATTCTAAGCTTATATATTATAAGCTTATGCTTTTTTTTAAATTGACTAGTATTGAACTAAAAAATCAACCAGTATTGGACTAAAAAAGGAGGAGATCAACAAAGAAGGGGGAGGAGATATCACAGCTAATCCTCTGTAATTTCGGTTATTTATTGTACTGGGTTTAAAGTCCATCCTCCTCAACGCCTCGCTCTTTACGCTAAAGTTTTTTATTGTTTTAAAAAATAAAGTTGTGAGAAACTCAAACTTTAGCGTAAAGAGGAAGGCGCTGAGGAGGGGACATCCCCTTTCATATACGGAATAATTTCTGTTCGTTTTAAGTTTTAATGTCGCTCCTTACTTTCAGTTAAAAAAACTTATTTTTTTAAGTTCATTTTTGAACTTTTTTGAATTAATGCAGGTTTTGAATTTGGCTCACCGAACATAAATAATTAAAATAAAATTTAAACATTAATTTTGCTTTTATTCGGTTAAATGGATTTCTCGAAACTTGTTTAATTTTATTTACGATCGTTTTTATTAGTAATAAATATACGTAACTTACGAATTAACTTACGTAACGAACTTCTATATTTATATATTTTTAATACATATATTAGAGGGGTTCGCCCCCTAGTCAATACCTGGATCTTTAAGCTAAAGTTCGAATTTTGTTCAAATTCTTTAAAAATGACCCTTTAATCATAAATGCCGTTATTTAGAATAAATAGCTCTTATGAAAGTACTAACAAATCTGTGGCTTAAAGAGCGAGGTATTGAATAGGGGGTGAACCCAATCATATACGTAATGTTTTCTGTCATTTTAAGTTTTGATGTTGCTCCTTACTTTCAGTTGAAAAACTTGTTTTTCTTATATAATTTCTGATCTTTTCTTAAATAATGCTGGGAAATCTGGCGCCCCCTTCAGAGCACTGCCCCTTCCCCTATGAAAACTTCCTTCATGGAAAGATCCTCCCACATAACCTACCCCCCCACTACCAGAAAAATCCCCCCTGAAAACGTCTGTATACTTCAGTAGGGTGCCTCGTCTGGATTCTGGTCCTTTATGTTCCTTGGCAGCTTTCCAAGGCAGATTACCAGACTGGTTATTGCTATTGTTGTCAATTGCATATGGAATTATACACATTGCAAAAAAAAGTTGGCAGTGTATAATGTGGTCAAACATGTTTTGAGAGTATGCAGTTTGTTATTAAAAAATTGGACACTACAATCAGAATTGTTTGATTGACATTTAAAAAAGGGGTAATGAGATTTGCGAATTGGAGTGTAGGATTAGCGAATTTGATCCTATTAAGGATTGACTTGAAATAAAAAAAATTAACAAGAAATGGCTGGAAAGAGTTTTGTGGGAGATGGGTTGATTGTGTACTGTATAATACACAAGGGATTTTTGGACAGTGTTGTCAATTTAAAATAGTTTAACGTTATACTATATGAAGAAGTTGATACTAAGAAGGTTACGTGCGTGCACGTAACCTCGTCTAAATTAAACTTAAAAAATTAAATAAAGCTATGTTGAATTTGCATATTTTATTAAACATATCCGACAATTGATGCAGAAAAAGAATAGAGTTTGTTACTTACTTACTTACATTTTTTTTCATAATTTGTCCAAAAAATCAGAAAAAACCTTGGGATTTTCACGAACCGTCTTATAAACTCATTTAGTTCACCCATTTTTGCCTTTTTAAATCACCCACCAACACAAAATTCCTCGCTTGTGCCGGGTGATGTAAATCCTACAGTCAGAAATTTCTTCATCTGAAATGACTTTAAAAACATCATGCAAAATATACGAGCCAATCAGGTGCTACAATCCTTATGTTTGTCTGAGTTTAGCATCCGATTTTTTAATTATCAACGACGCATTTCTAACAAACTAGTCTCAAGTTAAGGCAATTGTCCAAAAAATCAGAAGAAACCTTGGGATTTTCACGAACCGTCTTATAAACTCATGTAGTTCACCAATTTTTGCCTTTTTAAGCCCCCCATCAACATAAACATTCCCTCGCACGTGCCTGGTGATTTAAAACCTACACTCCGACATTTCTTCATCTCAATTGGCTTTAGAAATATCATGCAAAATATACGAGCCAATCAGGTGTTACAATCCTTTTGTTTGTCTGAGTTTACCATCCAATTTTTTAATTATCAACGACGCATTTCTAGCAAACAACTCTCAAGTTAAGGCAATTGTCCAAAAATCAGAAAAAACCTTGGGATTTTCACGAACCGTCTTATAAACTCATGTAGTTCACCCATTTTTACCTTTTAAAGCCCCCCACCAACAAAAAATTTCCCTCGCAAATACCTGGCGATATAAAACTTACACTCCGACATTTCTTCATCTTAATTGACTTTAAAAATATCATGCAAAATATACGAGCCAATCAGGTGTTACAATCCTTTTGTTTGTCTGAGTTTACCATCCGATTTTTTAATTATCAACGACGCATTTCTAGCAAACTACTCTCAAGTTAAGGCAATTGTCCAAAAAATCAGAATTGGTCTCTAAAGGGATTCATGATAAAAAAAAAATAGCGCACGCCATGCTGAATGTGCTTTCAAAAACTCATCTGGTCGAAAACATGTTTGTTATCGTTAATGATTTCCAAAGATGTAAGAAAATTATGGAGAATATAATTCTCTGGTTCAAATCTGAAACTTTAGTCTATTTTCGGATCGAAAAATAAAACTATTCCTATAAAATCTGAGCTAATAAGGGTTTTTGACCGTAAACTCTAGTTTCTTGTAAGAAAATTATCTAAAATACAATGCGACTGAGTCTCTCAAACCCCTTAAAAAAAGACTCAAACCCCCGTGCAACTGAACCCCCTTTAACTGAACCCTCGTGCAACTCAACCCCCGATGCAACTCAACCACATTTAACTAAACCCCGTGTAACTGAACCCGCATTTGACTGAACCCCCGTGCAACTGAACTCTCGTGCAACTCAACTCCTGGGCAGCTCAACCCCATTTAACTATACCCCCTGTAACTGAGCCCCCCATGTAACTGAACCCTCCATGCAACTCAACTCCCTTGCAACTCATCCCCAGCCTGAGCGTGCACATATTTCCTTTTGGTGAATTGACTTTCGCTTTAAGCACTCCCTGAAAGTTCCAACTTAATACACAAATCCCTTTTTGAGATATGCCATTTTGAAAATCTGCATGCACATAGTTTATTTTGATTTAGTTCAAGTTCCACCTCAAATACCTCATTCTGTCAAATTTTCAACTTGATATGCGTAGCCTAGTGCCAGGAACCAATCATCACTTGTGTATTATACAGTACACAATCACCCCATCTTCCCGAAAACACTTTTCAGCCATTTCTTGTTAAAAAATTTTATTTCAAGTCAATCCTTAATAGGATCAAATTCGCAAATCCTACACTCCAATTTGCAAATCTCATTACCCCTTTTTAAATGTCAATCAAACAATTCTGATTGTAGTGTCCAATTTTTTAATAACAAACTGCATACTCTCAAAACATGTTTGACCACATTATACACTGCCAACTTTTGTTTTGCAATGTGTATAATTCCATATGCAATTGACAACAATAGCAATAACCAGTCTGGTAATCTGCCTTGGAAAGCTGCCAAGGAACATAAAGGACCAGAATCCAGACGAGGCACCCTACTTACTTCCCAATAACCAATACTATATGTTAACATTGAGTAAAGTTCATAACTTTCAGCCCTCCCCCCGGGGACTTCGAGGGATTAAGTCATCCTAAAAGACATAGTTACCATATTATCGACCATGTTGAACAAAATGGCTGTCTAAAAATTTATATTGGGTGACTTAGGGAAAACAATGAACGTGGGAGGAGGCCTAGTTGCCCTCCAATCTTTTCGATCCCTTAAAAGTGGCACTAAAAGTTTTAGTTTCCGTTCAAATGAGCCCCCTCCCAATATTCTAAGACCGCTATATCGATATAATCACCGCTGGAAAAAAAACAAAAAACAAATAAACACAAATCCGTGAACTTTCTTCTGGCAAAAAATACGAAATTCCACATCTTTAGAGAAAGGAGCTTGAAACCTCTATATTAGAGTTCTCTTAAGCGCTGAATCTGATAGTGTGATTTTCTTTAAAGTTCTATGACATTTAGGGGTTGTTTCCCCCTTTTTTCGAAAAGAAGGCAAATTTTCTCAGGCTCGTAACTTTTGATGGGTAAAAATAAACTTGATGAAACTTATATATTGGTAATCAGAATATAAATTTGATTCTTCTGATGTATCTATTGGTCTCAAAATTCTGTTTTTTAGGGTTTCGGTTACTATTGAGCCGGGTCGCTCCTTACTTACAGTTCGTTACCACGAACTGTTTGAAAGGTCTTGGATATTTATTCAAAATATCTAATCCTATAGTTCCCTCTTACTTCCTCCATAAACAAAAACTAATATAGGAGCAAATATAGGGACACCCGTAGAATTTTGTTCCTAGGATCGACATTGTTTGGGACTAGTGACAAATTCAAAAAGAAATAAAAATCAGTTATCTGCATAAAAATACAAGAAGTTATTGTAAAAGTCAGACAGATCTTTGTATTTTGGCGATTTAAGGGCCTGGACCAAGGCCATATCCAGGGAGGGAGGGGGTTTCAACCCCCCTACTCTGAAGTGTTTTTCCGACTTATAAAAACGTAACAAAATTGAATATAAGCAAATTTTTTATGCACTTTTTACAGTTTTTTCGTGTAAAACCCTCCGAAAAAAATCCCTTTGTAACCCCCCCACCCTCGAAAAAAATCCTGGATACAGCCCTGTCCTAAAGCCACCCCTTTCCAACAAGCAATTGCAGGGAAGAAGTTGTCAAAGATACTACCATAAGCATTAAGCAGCTCCCAGAACAAGTAATCTTGGTTCCAATGTAACTGAACCACCGCGTAACTGAACCCCTAGCAACTGAACCGCTGTAACTGAACCAACGTGCAACTGAACCCTCGTGCTACTGAACCCTAATGCAACTGAACCCCCTTTAACTGAACCCTCGTACAACTCAACCCCCGTGCAACTCAACCCCATTTAACTAAACCCTTGTGTAACTTAACCACCATGTAACTGAACCCCCGTGCAAGTGAACCACCGTATAACTGAACCCCAGTGCAATTGAACCATTATGCAAGTCGAACCCCGTGCAATTGAATCCTCGTACAACTGAACCATTGTGTAACTCAACCACCGTACTTACATCGGGTAAAACACAAGTTAGAATCTTTACATGTTCAACCTTGTTTGCTTTTTTAAGTCTTTATATAAATTAAATAAAAAAACAAGTTTTTTAAACTGAAAGTAAGGAGCGACATTAAAACTTAAAACGAACAGAAATTATTCCGTATATGAGAGGGGCTGTCCCCTCCTCAACGCTTCGCTCTTTACGCTAAAGTTTTTTATTGTTTTAAAAAATAAAGTTGTGAGACAGAGTCAAACTTTAGCGTAAAGAGCGAGGCGTTGAGGAGGGGACAGCCCCTTTGATATACGGAATAATTTCTGTTCGTTTTAAGTTTTAATGTCGCTCCTTACTTTCAGTTTAAAAAACTTCTTTTTTTATTTAATTTCTGATCGTTTTTTAGTTAATTCAGCTTTTATTTTGGCCCACCGTCATTGAATAAGTAAACGAAATTTGCATAAAAATTTTACTTTTCTTTTGCTAAATGGATGTCTCTAAATTTGGTTATGACGTAATTTACAAATTAACTTACGTAACTAACTTCTATATTCGTATGGTTTTCTTCTGGCAAAAAATACAAAGTTGCAGATTTTTGCAGATATGAGCTTGAAACCTATGTATTAGGGTTCTCTGATACGCTGAATCTGACGGTGTGATTTTCATTAAAATTGTTTCACTTGTAGGGAATTTTTCCTCCCCCTTTAAAAAATCAAATTAAGTTTTTCAGGCTCGTAACCTTTGATAAGTAAAACTAAACTTAATACAATTTATATATTTAGAATCAGCATTATAAACCCATTCTTAGATACATTTATTGACATCAAAATTCCGTTTTTAAAAGTTTAGATTACTATTGAGCCGTATCGCTTGTTTTTTTTATTGTTTTTTTTTTATTACGTATATGTTATTACGTATATGAGGAGGTTCAACCCTTAGTCAATACCACGCTCTTTACGTTAAAAGTTTAAAAAAATTTAATTCCCAAACCCCTGAATCACAAAGACCGTTTAATTAGAATAGATAGCTCTTTTGAAAGCATTAAAAAAACTGTAGCGCAAGGAGCGAGGTATTGACTTGGGGGAGAACCCCCTCATATACGTTATAATTTCTGTTCGTTTTAAGTTCTAATGTTGCTTCTTATTTTCAGTTGAAAAAAAACTTATTTTTTTTTAATTTAATTTCTGATCGTTTTTTAAATAATGCTTGAAAATCCGGCGCCCCCTTCATAGAAATTTCCCTTACCCCAAAGAAACATCCTCCACGGAAAGATTATCCCGAGTAACCCCCTCCTCCAGCCCCACCTTCCAGAAAAAAATCCTTCCTGAAAATGTCTGTATATTTCCCAATAACCAATAAATAATGCTGGAAAGTCCAGCGCCCCCATCATGGCAATTTCCCTTCCCCCATAAAAAACTTCCTTCATGGATAGATCCTTCAACTTAACCCCCGACCCACCCCCCCCCCCCACTACCAGAAAAAAACCTTCCTGAAAACGTCTGTATACTTCCCAATAACCAATACTATATGTTAACATTGGGTAAAGTTCACAACTTTTAGCCCTCCACTGGGGACTTCGGGGGATTAAGTCTTCCTAAAAGACATAGTTATCATATTTTCGACCATGCTGAACAAAATGGCTATCTCAAAATTTTGTTCGGGTGACTTTGGGGAAAAAATGAGCTTGGGAGGGGGCCTAATTGCCCTCCATTTTTTTGACACTTAAAAAGGGCACTAGAACTTTTAATTTCCGTTCCTATGAGCCCTCCCACGATATTCTAGGACCACTGGGTCGATACGATCACCCCTGGGAAAAAAAAACAACAAAAAAACAAATAAACACGCATCCGTGATTTTTTTCTGGCAAAAAATACAAAATTCCACATTTTTGTAGATAGGAGCTTGAAACCTCTACAGTGGGGTTCTCTGATACGCTGAATATGATAGTGTGATTTTCATTAAGCTTGTATAACTTTTATGGGGTCTTTCCCCCTCTTTTTTGAAAATCAGCAAAATTTTCTCAGGCGCGTCACTTTTAATGGGTAGCACTAAACTTGATTAAAATTATATATTTGAAATCAGCTTTGAAATCTGATTCTTTTGATGTATCTATTGGTATCAAAAATCCATTTTCTAGAGTTTCGGTTACCATTGAGCCGGGTCGCTCCTTGCTTACAGTTCGTTACCACGAACTGTTTGATTACTGTCAAGATGATTTATAAAAATGCTCTGTTTTGTTTTCACAAAAACAAAGAAAATCTGACGTAATAAACTCTTAAATTCAGATTTATTTCTCTTTTTTATGACTGTTAATGGGAGTTCCCTTCACCCCGTGACTTTCAACCGGTCTAAGCGTTTATCCCCCTCCCCCAATGAAAATTTCCCTTCCTCCACCCACGGAAACCTCATCATCTGGAAAACACCCATCGCGGAAATTATGGTTTTTAAAATTTAAAAATTTTCTTTGAGTCGTGTTATATTTTAGTTTAATTGAGATTTTCTAAGGGAAGTGTAAATTAGGAATTTATGTGTAAATCTTGCCCCCCCCTCCGTGCAAATACTTTCTTCTCTTGAAAGATCCTCCAGAAATCCCCCACACGCAAAACGTTTCTCAATGACTAGTACTATCTGTAAGCAATAGACAAATCAAAAAGACTTAAAAAGGAACAGAAACTTCTGCAATTTGGTTATCTAATTGTTTTGTAGCTAGGAAGAGAGGGAGATACCTCAAAGGGGGCATTTTGATACCAAAACATCTCAGCTCTCATTGAGCCTTCTTGTAAATACAGAATTAGCTCTAAGGGAGAGACGACAGGAGGATCGAGGTAGAAATTGTTTTATAATCCCCAGGCATTTCTAGTCTTTTTTTATAAGCCGAAAGTGATTGGCGATTAACCAGCCGCAAGTGGTATTTTTTTCGGGGGGGGGGAATTTTCCACGGGTTGATATTTTCTGGGAGGGGGGTATTTTCCGCGAGGTGTTAGTTTCCGCGGGGTATTTTCCTTAAGGGATGTTTTTGCGGGGGGGGGGGGGTTAACCGGTGGCTCTCACCGTCACTTTTTCTTAACACTTTGCCTATTTTGTTGTTTTCATTTTGTGGTATTTTCTACGCTCGTAGTTCTTTATCGTTTGGTTTGAAAAAAGTTAATTACCTACTTCAGTGCAGTCGTTCAGTTGCACGATGGTTTAGTTACACGAGGGCTCAGTTGCAAGGTGGTTCAGTTACACGGTGGTTCAGTTGTACGGTGGTTCGGTTGTATGGTGGTTCAGCTGCACCGTGGTTCAGTTGCACTGTGGTTCAGTTGTACGGTGGTTCAGTTGCACGGGGGTTCAGTTACACGTGGGTTTAGTTACATGGGGGTTTAGTTACATGGGGGTTCAGTTAAATGGGGTTGAGTTGCACGGAGGTTTAGTTGCACGAGGGTTTAGTTAAATTGGGTTCTGTTGCCCGGGGGTTCAGTTACACGAGGGTTCAGTTCAGTTGCACGGTGGTTCAGTTACACGGTGGTTCAGTTACAGGGGTACAGTTGCGTCGGGTTCAGTTACACGGTGGTTCAGTTACACGCACACCAGTAATATTACCCACGAGCTGTACACAAAAAAAAAAAAAAAAAAAAAAAAACACTTAAATTACAATAAAATTCCTACCTGTGAAATTATAAGCCTATGCAACTGCAACAACCATTAACATAAAAAATTACTTTCAAAGTACTTCAAAGTATCCGCTATGGATCTACTCATAGGAGCAATTAATCTAAAATTACAGTCTTAGTACTTAAAAGTCTCTGTGGATTTTTTTTTTTTTTTAATAGGGAAAGAAATTTATTATAATTCGTATTTTTTTTCGTTGTAACTACAATTGGTGTAAATTAAACAAATTATAACTATAATACAGTATTTGCAATTTTTATGATTCGTTTATTATGTAATATTCGAATAATTTTTCTACAACAACAAAAATATTTTGTTTGACTATTTATAAGAGTTTCTAAGCATTTTGCTTTAAAACAGAAGAGGGAACACACATTTCTTAGCCGCTACAGCAGGAGATCTATTATGGAGCATATTTTCCAATGTTACTCATAAATCTTTTCAGAAAAAAGCACAAATATGAAACAGATCTAGACGATTGGATGAACGTCTTTCGACAGTTATCAAATCCAGTACAATCAGTTTAATGTCGAAGATTGACAAAAAAAAAATTGAAGGGGAAAAATGTCGAGCATTCAAATTCTTGAAAAAATTGACAGCTTCCACCGAAGTAGCGTAAACTTTAAATAAATGTTATTTACTATTAGATTGACCTTGAAATAGTGCGTTAAATCCCGTTCCGGAACTGAATAAGAAACAATCCAAATAAAGTAAACTTAACTGTATTAATAAATTAACTTTTATTTTAATTAATTTCGAATTTTATAATTTTTAACAAATTTTGTAATTGTAATTTGTTTTCTTTTTTTAAATTAATAAACTAAGAAAATTTTATAATAATTTTATAATTTTTTTTATTAAGTTTTTTTTTTATAAATTAAATGTGACCTGGATACCTAAGCAACAGTGTTTAAAATAATGTTTGAACTTACGAGACAAAAAGTTCAAAAGTTTTTCATCAGATTCATCACAAAAGTAGCTAGCTTGAAAAATGTCAGAAATACATGAAAAGCTGTTTTGAAAACCTCTCTATTACACAATTTGTATCCATTGTTATTTCGCGTCATCTAGATTTGATAGGCGTAAAATATGATTGGCCATATTCTGGCTTAGCACTGCTGTGAGAGAAACTTTTTTTTACATAAAATAAAGAGTGACGGTCAACTTAAAACGGACAAAAAGTACCCTATATATGAACATGAAGGGGCTTCCAACCCTCTAAACACCTGTATTCTTATGTTGAAATTTTTACCCAAGTATTAGCCTATGTATATAGACCCCGGTGACGCGCCGGCGGATCGACCGAACGCCGCCGACGAGAGGCCCGGTCGAACGCCGCCGAAGTGTCGTAACACCGCCGGTGCGCCAAGGGCGCGCCGCCGCCGACAGAGGCGGCGTTCGGTCGACTTTAAATTAATTTTGCGGCAATTCTTTATTGCGTCAACTGCTAAGTCGGAGCTTTTCCTTCTCGTGTGGTTTACTATTTCGATTTTCCTGATTAGAAATTAAACAGGGCTTGTACTATCCCCGAATTTTCGGCTAGTTCCCCAAAAATTTATGCGTCATCCCGAAAAAAAATTTGGTTCCCCGAATCAAGCAATCACGATGCCATCCCTAGTAGTTTATCACCACTGATTTCCCTTCCAAATATTGTTTTTCATGCCATAACTCTTCACTACTCTCTTGTTCATTAAGTTTCGTCTCTTTTGTTATTTTGTATAAAAACCAGACAGATGCAATATGCTATTGCAAATATTGCAATATACACAGTTCTTCATATGTTGACAAAAACAGTATCGCCTTTATGAAATGAGTTTAAATCATTTCGAATGTAGTTTCCCAATCGCTACTTCTAACATTGTTCGTAGTCAAGAATTTTATTTTCAAGTTGAATCGAATTATAGAACGGATTCACTACTATACAGCTTCAGCCTTCAGTTGGATTTTGAAATTGACAGCCGACAGATTGTTTCTACAGCTGAATTGTAAGCTTGGAGATTTTTTTTCTTTTTTTTTTGCTGTTTTTAGATAAGATTTTCCTAATGTTTAATACTCAATTGTTGAACGCCTGTATGTTTAATACTCAATCTTTCTGAAGCTACCCCAAAAATATTACTCATACATAAATTGTAAATTATTGCCTATAGGGGGGGATAGGGGGCTATCATTTTAAGTGACAATACCTTATTTTTTTTAACTGAAAGCAGGGATGCCAAAAGGATAATTATTTTTTTCATTTAAAGTGGAGACAGAAGAAAATGATATCAAATTCCCTGGGGAACAATTGAAATATTTTGATAGACCCAGGGCCCCCCATTAAGGCTTGTTCAGCGTTTTGAATGTTTTGCAATTTCTCATAGGCTACTGGGCTAATTTGGCTTTTGTGTGTGCTCCCTTTTAATTAGATTCTTTGGATCTTATTGATTACCACGGCGCATCTATGACTCAGTTTTCCAATAATTTAAGGTATATCTGAATAATTTCGACATTGTTGTTGTTGTCTTTGTACCCATTTACTCATTACCTAAATTTTTTTTCAAGGAATACTAAGATGTTTAACGTTATTTTGTGGATTGGTTTGAACCATATAGTGACCTTGTTAATTGTTAAGTAACTTATTTTTCTAATGAAAGCTGAGACGGTATCCTATCAAGGTGGTATCCAGAGGAGGGGGGTAGGGGGGTATTACATTCAAATGATAATTTCTCGAAATTTTTTTATTGAAAGCTGGTATCCTAAAAAGTTATCTCTTTTTTAATTTAAAGCAGAGACGGCATTTTATTAAGATAGTATACAGAGGGGGGGGGGGGGGTAGTGAGCTATAATATTTACATTATAATACCTCGATTTTTTTTTAAAGCAGGGGCGCCAATCAGTTAATTATTTTTTTTATTTAAAGCAGAGACGGTGTCCTATCAAGATAGTATGCATAGGGGGGGGGCATAGGGAGTTATTATATTTAAGTGATAGTACCTTGATTTTTTTTTATTGAAAGAAGGGATGCCAAAATGTTGAAAAGTTGAAAAAAATTAACAAGATTTTCGTGAGTTATACTTGATACAGCACTTGCATGGTTTTACCGTCCAAACGGAAAGGGACATAGGCGTCCAACCCGTTTTTTTTTATTATTGATGAAATGGGTTTAATTTGAAAACATTCATTCATAAGTACCAGGCAGATTCACACTAAAACGAATTGGTATGACCAATTCGAAAGCGATATCGACATCGCCACCTAACGTTGCGCTCGAGTGACAATGGCGCCCTTGGTCCAGTACCCAAGTTACATTAAAAGGCCAGGTCATAATAAAAGCTTTCAATTTGGGAGGTTCAAGGAGGAGTCTTTGACAGTCTTATGACCTCAGGGTCATAAGACTGTCAGACTTCCTTATTTCTTTCTTTTGAACTTTTCAAACATTCTTGGGGACATCTCTAAGTTTTCTTGTCACCATTTCTTTCCTTGTGATTAGCTTTCTGTCATTTCTTGATTGTTTTTAAAGTCACTTCGTATATTCCTAGGAAATGTTGGTCTACTTAAAAATACTAAACTTTCGGTATAAAATCCCTCCTCCGATGAAAATACCAATATGGTAGTTTCTAAAATACTTCCATATACAAGTCATATGTTGCAACGTTCTTACGTATCTACAGTGGTTTAAAAAATTCGATCACCCCACAAATGATTACCAAACATATGCACAAATATAACAAATGTAACATTTGGAATATTAGAACACTTTTTTTAAAGCTTTGAAGAGAAGCAAAAAAAGGCTAAATACCCCTAACTACCCTTGAAAGCTATTTAAAAGAAACTCTTTGGAGATTTCCATGGAAATGACCATAGCAGAAGCTTTGAGCCTGGGTGGGAGTCTAAGAGGAGTCTTTGAGTATTTTGACCACAGGTGACTTATTGTTGCGACTTTCTTAAATTCCGTAATTCTTGTGAGCATTTGGAAATCAAAGCTTAAACTCAATAACTGATACTAAGTCTCCTAACATTTTGCTTGGATTAAAAGTGACGAACTAGGATGAAAATATCAACATCTTCCTGGAGCTACTTCAGTCTACTTATTATTGCATTTAATTACATTTAAAACGGACGAGCTTTTTATTTTTTACCAGAAAATAGCTGGCATTTAATTTTTCTTCATACCGAATAAATCATTAAGTGTTTTTGTTTCATTATAATTGAAGTGTTCTCATGTGAGGTGTTCATCATGTATTTTTCAATTTGATAAATTTACTCCTTTTAGATACAGTTTATAATTTGACTGATATTAGGTATTTATCTATTTATAATTTGGAATGAATCCCCAAAAGAAAAAACGAATAATATCCAAAAGAGCAGCCAAAAGCAATAAAAAAGCAGCAGTTCAGACTTAGCCTACATGACATATATTCTATAAAGAAGCCAAAAAAAATTATAAAATGCATTTTTTTTAAATTGTTATTAAAAAACAGTTTTTAATACAAGAAGTATTTTTAAGAATCCAAAAGAGCCAAAAAAACAATCAATATGAAAGTCGCCCATTTCAACTGTTTTAAAGGTGACAAAACGCATATAGGCAAAGGGCATTATGAAAAAATTAAGCCTCTAAGTTCAAAATTATATTCAAAGTTTTTACCCATATAACTGACGAATTTTATTATACGGTACTTGAACTTTTGTATGCAATACGGCTCAATGAAAAAAAACTACTAATTTTGATAATTATTTATGTTAAGAATACATAGCTAATAGATACTTCAACTATTCGTATAATGCAAGGGTTCTGAAACGCCACAGCCATTTCGTTTCTACCACATTTCTACTTCTCTTGATGAATAACGAAGAAGACCAGTTTCCAGCCAGCGACTTGTGAATTTTTGAACTCATGAATAGGCTCGAATCCGTTGTAAATTTAAGCTGTGATTTGGGAAATACAGATGAAAACATTAATGTTTGCGGTCAACATTGATCACGCCGGCGGCACGCCGTCGACATCTTACCGGCGGCACGGCACGGCGTGCTGTTTTTGGCCCCGCCACCGCCGTTCTTCCTTCATCGGCGCGGCGCCGGGGTCTATATGTATAGTAATTTTGCTCGCAACCTCTTACTTAACGAGCAGAGAGGGTTAATAATAGTCGAAAAATGGTGGGAAAATTGTCAAACAATATCCCACCCCCAAAAGAAGGGAACATTACTAATGTTTCTTCGGGGACGGATAATGTATAGCGGACAATATAATATGATAATACATGATAATGTGCTATGCATGATAACACAGAAGAGAGACGTCGTTCTTTATTTAGTCAAAGCTAGTGTGTTGACTCTGCTGAGCAATTCTTTCTAAACTTTGGTCCCTTACTTTGGGAGCTGAACGAGACGTACTAGATTTGCATGTACCTTTCTTTTATATTTTGGTCTTTCTGGTTAAAATGGATCTCTAACACCCTTAACGCAACATCATGGATGGGCCTTTTGGTTTAAAATGTCACAGATTTCCTTCAATTTTTTTCAACTCACAGGAATAGCATTAGAACTTGCAATTTTCTTTCAAATTACATGTTATCTGAACTTCTACATTCACGGGATTGATATAACCATTCCTGGCTAAGTGAAGTAGCACCTAAGTAGAGCCATTTGAGAGCCATTTGGCTTCTATCATCTATTAATTTGTTTTTAATTCCAGCCAGCTCGTATCAAAGGGATGGTTGTCAATACTTGGAAGTGGGCTCATTGGATTAGAAACTGAAAGTTTTAGTACCGTTTTTAAGATATCAAGAATGATCGAAGGGTGGCCAGCATCCCTCCGATGTCCATTGTTGCTACTCCTCCCTCAACTAACGGTCCAAGGCACCTGATCAAGATCTCGAGATATCCCTTTTGCTGAAAATTGTCGAACAGCTCAGTAAATATGCATGTGGGGATGACAAAACCCTCACAGCCATAATCCCCTATGCTGGCAAGGACCGTGAATTTTTTCAAACTGCCAATTATTTACAGATTGGCTTTATAGTAAAAGAAATATAAAAAACTTTTCCCAAAAAATATGTTTTCAAAGAAAAGTAAGAGTCGCAACTGAACCCCCTTTAACTGAACCCTCGTGCAACTCAACCCCCGTGCAACTCAATCCAATTTAACTAAACCCTTGTGTAACTGAACCACCATGTAACTGAACCCCCATGCAAGTGAACAACCATACAACTGAACCACTGTGCAACTCAGCCACCGTGCAACTGAACCCTGGTGTAACTGAACCCTCGGGCAACTCAACCACCGTACTTACATTGGGTAAAACACAAGTTAGAATCGTTTACATGTTCAACCTTGTTGGAATTGTTTGCTTTTGTAAGTCTTTATATAAATTACTGTCAAGATCATTTATAAAAATGCTCTGTTTTGTTGTCACAAAAACAAAGAAAATCGGACGTCATAAACTCTGAAATTCAGAACACCAGTAATCTTACCCACGAGCTGAAAAAAAACAAAAAAAAACACTTGAATTACAAGAAAATTCCTACATGTGAAATTATAAGCCTATGCAACTGCATCAACATCAACAACCATTAACATAAAAAATGGCTTTCAAAGTACTTCAAAGCATCCACTATGGATCTACTCATAGGAGCCATTAATCTAAAATTACAGTCTTAGTACTTAAAAGTCTCTGTGGATTTTATTTTTTTTTAATAGGGAAAGAAAATTTTTATAATTCGTATTTTTTTCGTTGTAATACAGTATTTGCAATTTTTATGATTCGTTTAATATGTAATATTCGAATAATTTTTCTACAACAAAAACAATATTTTATTTGACTATTTATAAGAATTTCTAAGTATTTTGCTTTAAAATAGAAGAGGGAACACACATTTCTTAGCCGCTACAGCAGGAGATCTGTTATGGAGCATATTTTCCAATGTTACTCATAAATCTTTTCAGAAAAAAAACACACAAATATGGAATCAAATCCAGCACAATCAGTTTAATGTCAAAGATTGACAAAAAAAAATTGAAGGGGTCCTTGCCATGCTGGCAAGGACCGTGAATAATTTCAAACTGCTAATTATTTACAGATTGGCTTTATAGTAAATGTAATATAAAAAACTTTTCCCAAAAAACATGTTTTCAAAGAAGAGTAAGAATCGCAACTGAACCCCCTTTAACTGAACCCTCGTGCAACTCAACCCCCGTGCAACTCAACCCCATTTAACTAAACCCTTGTGTAACTGAACCACCATGTAACTGAACCCCCGTGCAACTGAACCACCGTGCAACTGAACCACCGTGTAACTGAACCACCGTGCAACTGAACCACCGTGCAACTGAACCCTCCTTTAACTGAACCCTCGTGCAACTCAACCACCGCACTTACATTGCATAAAACACAAGTTAGAATCTTTACATGTTCAACCTTGTTGGAATTATGCGCTTTTTACAGTTTTTTTTTGTGTAAAACCCCCCGGTAGAAAATCCTTTTGTAACCCCTCCTCCCTCCTTCGAAAAAAATCCTCGATATAGCACTGTCCTGAAGCCACCCCTTCCCACCAAGCAATTGCCGGGAAGAAGTTGTCAAAAATACTACCATAAGCATTAAGCAGCTCCCAGAACAAGTAATCTTGGTTCCAATGTAACTGAACCACCGTGTAACTGAACCCCAAGCAACTGAACCACCGTGCAACTTAACCCTCGTGCTACTGAACCCTCATGCAACTGAACCCCCTTTAACTGAACCCTCGTGCAACTCAACCCCTGTGCAACTCAGCCCCATTTAACTAAACCCTTGTGTAACTTAACCACCATGTAACTGAACCCCCGTGCAAGTGAACCACCGTACAACTGAACCACCGTGCAACTGAACCACCGTGCAACTGAACCACCGTGTAACTGAACCACCGTGCAACTGAACCACCGTGCAACTGAACCCTCGTGTAACTGACCCTCGTGCAACTCAACCACCGTACTTACATTGGGTAAAACACAAGTTAGAATCTCTACATGTTCAACCTTGTTGGAATTGTTTGCTTTTGTAAGTCTTTATATAAATTACATTCAAGATGATTTATAAAAATGCTCTGTTTTGTTGTCACAAAAACAAAGAAAATCGGACGTCACAAACTCTTAAATTCAGATATATTTCTCTTTTTTATGACTGTTAATGGGGGTTCCCTTCACCCTGTGACTTTCTACGAGTCTAAGCGTTTATCCCCCTCCCCCACGGAAAATTTCTCCTCCTCCACCCACGGAAACCTCATCACCTGGAAAATACCCCCGCGCGGAAATTATGGTTTTCAAAATTTAAAAATCTTCTTTGAGTCGTGTTATTTTTTAGTTTAATTGAGAAGTTCTAAGGGAAGTGGAAATTAGGAATTTATGTGTAAATCTCCCCCCCCTCCGTACAAATACTTTCTTCTCTTGAAAGATCCCCCAGATTCAAAAGGCCATTTGATGCCACAAAAGACCAAAAATCATCTGGCAGCAATGAAAAGTAAAATAAGAAACATCCCTCACTAGCAGGGTTGCCACCAACGTTACGTTAGTACCGTTTTTGGTACGTTTTTGAATTTATGTTACTGTAATTTTACGCTTTCGAATAATGGATAAAATGTACATTTCCTGAGTAATCTATTTTTTCCTTTGAAAAAATTCGGCTATCTCAGTTTAATTACAGTAATTACGTGACTATCTACACTCTTTCACGTCACGGACATTTTATCACAAAATCACTCAGTTATTAGTCATTTCACTGAAATATAAATGGGTGTTTTCTCATTTCGAGAAAATACCCATTTCGCTTACTCGCATAGTAAGTTAGGATAACATTCTATTTAATGAGATTATCATTTGCAATGATGCGAGAATACTTAGAAGTAAACATATTTACGCTATCTTTTCAATAGTGACCAACTTCCATAAGTTGAATTTGAATCTTGTTCAGTCAACAGCACAGTATAAATAAATATAAGAGCACTATAACACCGTATAAATATATATACGAACATTCGTATATATTCATACTGTGGTCACCAGTCAGACTGAAATTATTTGGAGAAGGAGCAAGCTGAAGTCCGGAAGAAAAAATTATAATAAAAAAATAGATAAATAATAATAGAAGCTATATTCTTTATAATTTATTTATGTAATTATAAGATGATAAATGAATTGTTCTTTGGGTAACCAACCCACCCACCCCCTTCTGATTGGTTGGTCATAATATCAGGTTATAAACAAAACTTGCTCTTTTTATATTGGATTATGAACAGCTAATATTCACAAAATATTTATAACTTTTAAAATGAGCTAATTATCGGTTATAGCCAAGGTTATACCCAAGTATTGAGTAGGGGGTGGGTTAGTTGAGCCGGAATTTTCGATTTTATGCTAGACTTTTCCAAATATCATGATCAGTTTTTTGACATTATAACCCACCTCCTCTCTGAGGTCCCTCATATCGATCTTGAGACGATAAACATAGAGTGGAGACGTCTTCCCTTTATAATAAGTGAGGCAGATTTAGATGTTAATCTGTCTGTAGTAAAATTTTGAAAGTGTTCAGCCAATTTAAAAGATGGAGCTGAAAATCCTTCCTTACAATTTTTTCTAATTTTATGCTTACATTGACGTGTCTACCCCATTCCAGTGGAGCAGAGCGTCAGTTTTCTGAGTTAAAAATGTTAAATACCCCACTCCGCAATGAAAACTGTTACTGATCTTAAGGGTGTCAGAAGAGCAATTCCTTACCCAAGTTCTAGGGAAATCCTGGATACCCTTGTAAGGAAAGCAAGAAAGTGGAAAAAGTAAACTCCCAAGTTAACCATGCTCCCAAATTGATTATATTTACTTCGCTGTATAGGTATCTAATATTTTGTTTCTTAGATCTAGACAAAAGTATGTTTTAAATTAAGTTCTAAACGATTGTCTCTTTGAGCTGTTTAGCTGTATTTTACTAAATAAAAATATAATATTTGCTTGTCTTTTTCTTCTAAGTATCCTAAATTACATCCAAATCAACGCCAAATTGAAAACAAGCTAAGGCAAACCTTGTCAGAACTTAGCAAATGCACACTGTGGATAATATACACGTGATTTATTTCATTCCTCCACATTCTCGAGGATGTTTTTAAGGTGAAATAAGATCAACTTAATGATTTATTTTAATTATTTTGTGTAAAAACAAAGTGTCATTCAAAATTTTTCGAGAAAAAAGGCAAAATGGCACCAGAATCAACTCGATTTTTTCTATTGCATAGTTGTTTATGCTGCAAAAGTAAAAAAAAAGTAAATTCACTAATATCATGAAAGGTGGAGGGGTGGTTTTAAAATTGTTTAATTAACATACAAAAAAGGTACCTTTTAAAATTTGGAGGTTTTTTTCATGAGATTACATAAAAAGTTATTTTTCATTTTTATACAGGCACCCCCTCCATCTTTAAGGGTCACTCTTGATAATGAAATAAAGGCTCCATGCCTTAAAAAGAGACTTTCCTATCAAAAGTTACGACAAAGTTACGTTTTTAAGAGCTTGGACGTTACGAAATTATTTTGCCTGGTGATAACCCTGCTCATTAGTCTTCTGTCAGGTCTAGAGTCTAGAGACACAACGTGACTAAAACATCATATGAGCTTTAAATTGAAAGAAAGGCATGGAGCCACATAAAGCTCAGTCACAGGTGGATATGGAATGGCTGAAGATCACTGAGGAAGGTGCGGCTGAAAAGTAGAAATGACCGATAAGTAATTAATTCCAGGGCCCATTTTTGCAGAGAAGGACGAACATCGCCTGGTAACTTCCAATAGTAAGGCAGTGTAATACCCCTTATTGTTATGGCGTCCAAAAATGTTTACATTATTTACTTATCTTCATTCAATCTGTAGTTTTATTGGCATTACTTTTCAAATTAAAAAATACACTAGCTTTTAAAGGAAGGGCTCTGTAATTTTTCTTCATTTTATCCTGTAGCCTACGCTTTGAACAGGTTTATCTTGTTTTGGCGTTTCTTTTACAACTTTATGCGTAGAACTATCGCAATATGCTAGATATACGATGCACTTCGTTTTTACACACACCAATTCTAGTAAACACTAGACATCTGGAAAAAACCAATAAAGTGTTTACGGATAGTGATCATAGACTTTCGAGGAGATTATTAGCCAATATGTCAAAGGAGAGGCATTCTTACTTCCGACAATAAATTATGTTTATTTATCTCTTTCTTTCCTTATGAGCATTGTATTTCTGAAATACGATTACCGCCTGAATTTATCTCAACATACCTGAATGATTGAAAAAAGTAAAAAACAATCATTAACTGCTTGTGCGAAACACTGATTGATATGAGTTGTCAGCTGTCAGCTGATTGAAGTGATTGTCAGCTGACAACCTAGAGTGACAAAGACCCTTAATCTTAGACTGCTTAATCATCTTGACTTGTCCCTTATGCGGTGCATACTAATTATTTCCTCATATACGACTATTGGTAGCATTATTCCCAAAATATTGATTTGGGGGTAAAGTCCTACAATTGCAGACAACTATCACGAAGTGTTTGTGCAGTCCAAATATTTAATTGAGTGGAATCTTAGCTGACATCTCATAGAAGAGTGTTTTTCAATAGATTGATATAATATTTTCCTTACTAGCTTCCGGTAAAATTTATTGGCTGCAAAATTCTCAAAATACATACTTTTTGGCAACATCTTAGGATTCTGGACAACATTTTGAAATTGTCCTATACAAGGTCTTGAAAATAACTGCCTCCGGCACATCCTTGGAATACACTGATAAGACAGAATTACTAACACCTTTGTACGAAAAAAAAATAAGTAACTCTTTATTGTTAAAAAACACTGAGTAGTAGATATCTTTATTGGGGTAACTTTGTCCGCAAGAGAGATGACAGGCTCCCCCACGATTCCTGGGCATTAGAAGACTTAGGCGGTAGAAAGCGACACTTGGCAAATGCCTTGCCAAGGATGCTACACTGGCGCGAACATTTTTGAATACCTGTGGCCCCAAGATCTTCAGAGGTCGTCAAGGAGAGGCACCACCATCCCCTTATGTGCCAGCCGACGTAGGAGGAACTAAGTCTAAGGAAGTTCTGGGCAACGTTTACGATATGTCAGGACAAAACAAAGATGTAATTGATTGGATTTAAAGCCAATACCCCATGTTCTTTAACAGATTGGTTAATCATGTGGCAAACTTAAGGATTAGGGGCAACGTTTGGGAAGTATTAAAACAAGGATTTAATACCTTTTGCTGATACCTTTTGTTCTTCAATAGATTGGTTTATCATATGCACCTAATCCATTCTTTACTTGCTTATTCGTTTCCCCGTGGACAATATAATTTATTATTGAACAAATGCTCCTTGGACTCTTAGGGTTCCAGAAAACGCTTATGAAGTGTTTATGCAAAGCAGATATGTAATTGAGTATATTGTTAGCTCATACTCCCGCTCTTCAATAGACTGCTTAGTCATATGCACCTTATCCTATCTGTGATTGATTTTTCTTTTTTTCTTTTTTTTTTCCTGTACAACATGACATATTTTCCGAATGAAGTCTCGTTGGATTCCATGGGAAATCTTTGGATTCCCGACAACACTTGTGAAGTGTTTATGAAAAGAAAAAGTGTAATTGAGTAGATTGTTATTTTCCTGTGGCGGCCCAGAGGATTTGACCTTAGCTTGGTCATACGAGACCCAAAGATCCAACCCGGCTGTAGCAACGCACTGTAAGACCTACACGGAGACCTTAGTGGTCAAGAAGCGTCGTTAATCCAATTACTTTACTTATTGGATCGTCACCTCACACCTTGTTTTTTGCCAGAAACTGGATTCCCAGTTTATGGTGGATCTGGGTGTAACTTTCATGTTACTGGTGAAACTTTTTTTTTTATATATTCTTAGGATGAATCAAATTTGTTTTAAACAAATTTTAAGCAAAATTGTGTCATTTCAAATAGTGTTTTCTAGACTGATTTGGACCTACTTGGAGCTGAGAAAATTTTCATATTTGAAACACAGGAAAATTGTCTGGACCGGAAATTAGTATATGAAATGGTAATAATAAATAGCAGAGTCAAACTCAAAACGAGCAAAAATTACTGAAAAAAAAACATCAAAAAAGCAAATGACCGTGGATTGTCAGCTAAATTGACATACACTGATATTTCTTCCTTAAGGTTTTGATAATTTTTTATTTATGAAAGTACGAGCTTTTTTTATTCTGAAACTCGTAGCAAGTGTGAAAACATTCAGACGTATTTTGTTTTCAGTAAAGAGCAAAATTATGTTCTGGTCTTGAGAAGGCAAGGGGGCTATCAGCCCTACTCATGTTAATTTTTACTCGTTTTGACTTTGACTCGGCTATTTATTGTAATTTCTGTTCGTTTTGAGTTTCTTTATTTATTGATTATGATTTGTGGTTGTTTTACACTTGGAAGATTATTTAACATTATTTTTACTCAATCTTGGCTTGATGGAGCTCTTTACTTTTCTTTGAAAAACTTGTTTTGTGGGGAAAAGTTTTGGTACTTGTGTATTATATAAAACACACTCGAGAAGCGAAGTTTGGTTAATGCTAATGAGAAAAAAATATGATGAAAATAGAATACTTTATTAGCATAATTGTCAAAACTACAACTTTGGAATATGCTCCTAGAACGCAGAAATGTCCTCAAGAATCGCGTTAAAATGAACTTGGCCTTCTACCTTGATTTCCACCCGCCACATATACTAAACTAAGTATGAATCTAAATGATGGCGGGATGTACTTCGGTGCTGTTTACTCCTCCATTTTGCGGAAACCCAAATTCCCTCTGCTTTTTTGGGTAGAGGCCCCGGTTTCTGGGTCGACAAAATTATTTTTCTGGTTCACTTTCAAATGAGTGAAACCTGCTTGTTCCAGCTAAGTTGTGTTGTTAGCCCTTCCAACAATCTGAAACAATTCTTGATTTTGGCTCTCTATGTTAAGCTTAATTTGTTGGAGTAAATTTTCTGCTCCTCGGTCGGGGGCCTCCACTAACAGTTTTCACCGGGTTCCCGGCACACTCCACCAAACACCCTCTGTTGTGGTAAGATTCTTCCTGTTCCTTTAAGATTCCGCCTGTTCTTCGGTCCTTGGCAAATCCCAAATCTCAGTTTGAACATCCATGGTGAGACACTATATTCTATCACTGGTCAAAGCAAACTAACCGGTGTCCTCAAGAATCGCGTTAATAATGAACTAAATTGAACTAGGTGAAGAATCGCGTTAATAATTAACTTGTCTTTCTCTTTGAGACGGTCAGCCGACGCCGAAGCTCCCAATTTAATAATTCACAAATGACCTTCACAATTTTGCTAATAAAGTATTCTATTTTCATCATATTTTATTGTCACCCAACTTTACTTCTCGGGTGTGTTTTACATAATAGACAAGTCCCAAAGTTTTTTAAACTAATTACAGTCAAATTTCCAGTCTAAAAAATCCAGTTCTCAAACGCCTGTCACTACAGATGGATTGATTCCTCTATATGGTCAGATATTTGTTATCATTCACTTGTTTTTGCTTAAATTTTAATGAATTTCGATGTATAGAAAAAGCTTTGAAGTAGCCCAGAGCCTAGTTATAGACGGATGATTTTCGATTAAATCGATAGTTTAGGTTTGGTTCCGAGCTGTCATGTTTGTCCGGTTAATGAGTGTTTTTCATATTTTTGCATCGGACTAACGCGCCTAGGTTAATATCACGCTAATCGGTTAATATCGATAAAAATATCGGTTAATATCGCGACGGCTGCGTGCACACCTCGTATAATGGAGAAATAATTTGCTGAAGAGACGATAAAAACGGTTTCGGTGGTTCGATTTTTTAGATAAAAATACCAAATAACTCAGAAACTTTTTTGTAGGTTCATCAGAGATATACGAAACATAATCAAAGATACGAGGTATAATCTATATCTCTGATATAAAATTATCAGAGATATTACGAGGTGTGTTTTTCTTATTTTTCCATGTAAGTATTAGAGATGTAATTTTTTGTTGTCACAAGACGACGCAGAATAAAAAAAAACTGCAAAAGATGCATATAAAAAGCTATTTTCGGTAAAAATCGATTATACGAGGTGTGCACACAGCAGCTGCGAAATACTACGGTTATCTACATTTATAGCATTAGATACTGCGTTTAGAGCTAGGCTTGAACCACAATACAGTCTAACTTGTGAATAAATTAAATTTATACATGACTACTACGCTAATAATATATCAATAATAATATATCAATAATAAATAATAATATAATAATTTTGTTAATTGGGATATGTTCAACTTTCAAGCTTAAAATGTATGGCTGACTAATCAGAGAGAAGCTTTAACGCTTGTTTTCTTCTTTTTTTGAAGTCAGGGAGGATAGAAACTTGAAACATCAATTTTCCTATTGTATGATGAGTCTTGCAAAAGATACTAAGCCACTAAGTCATATCCAAAGATACAAAAACTACATCTGAAGCGTCCGTATGCATCGGCGCCTGCAAGGGGGACAGGGGGGGGGGCAAACAAAGGAAAGAGAGTAGAGTAGGCAGAAACCATGAGAAAATGTGCGTTAGCCCACGTTTTGCTGCCCGTCAATAGGTTTTAAACCTTAATAGGGGCAATATGAGTTCTAATTTGGTTTAAATGTATGAGTTCTAATTTGTGACTGAAAAATTTGTATGAAATGAATGAATTCTAATTTGTATGAGTTCGAAATGTATGAGTATAATTTTTCACGAGTATGAAATGTATGAATCTTGAAAAATTGGTATTAAATGTATGAGTTCTAATTTGTGAATAAAAATTTGTATGAGTTCTAATTTATGACTTGTGACCCCTTTGCAGTTTGCCAAAAACATTTTTTCTACATGATTTAGTTGAAGTAAAAAATGAAACTCTTCACAGTGGGGAATTATAAGTAAAGAGCGATCCTTATCAATAACGAAGGCATATTAACTTAAATTTTGATATCATTAAATCAAAGAATTAGCTTTTTATGGTGATTCCAGATATATATTTTTCTCGGGTTTGAAGTTATACATTCCAAGTTATTAGTACATAAGAAACTTCCCATGGTTATAGAAAAAGAAGGAAAACAACTTAAAAAGAAGGCATTCCTGATAAAAAAAAAATAAGCCGTCAAATTTAGCATGCATGGGTAGGGTACCTCTTAGCCGGTATCTGAAGCCATTATAACCAGAAATGTTTGATTTTGTATTTTCCCCAGAACGGATGCGTGTTGTTTTGTGTTTCGCTATTATTTTCTTTTATTTACTAGGAGTGATTGTGTTGATCTAGTTGATCCTTTTGGAAAATCTTTAATACTTTATAATTATGAAGTACAGACTCATGAAATATATTAGTTTTGGTATTCAAATTTGAATCAAAAATATCAATATTACTCAGTAACACTGAACATTTACAGCCTTTCTCAATAACGCCCAGTAGGCCTACTAGAAATTTTTTTTTGATTTTTAAAATCTTAATTTCAATGATTTACTTTGAACAAACTAATTTTAAAAAGAATTTAATTTTTGTAAATCCAGAGTATAAAGGTATTAAATATTTCGGCGTTCGATAAGCAAGTTCAAAAATATCGGTATTGTTCAACAATGTCCGTCCAAAACTTCAACATTGCTCATTACAACATAATGCTAGGAGTTCCCATTTCACGTTTCGTAAGTAGGCTATTGTTTTGTGAATTTTTTCTATTACTTTACTTTTTTGAGTTTTATATAGTTTTCCTTTCATTGGCATACTTTTTTTTATTACCTTTCAAAAATTTTGTCTCGAAAAGTTAGTTCAGACAATTGGGGAAAACGGATGGGATTTCCTATAGGGAGAATAGGAAGAATGTTCACACGTATCCTAACTGCAAATATTGGTAAAGTATTCAAACATCAGAAGTCATGAGTAGAAAGGGGGGTACCAGCGCGGACGGGGCACCAAATATGGGCATAGAGTCCCTAGGGAGAACACGTGGTAATGTCAGTCGTGACGGGGCACCAAATATGGGCATGGAATCCCCAGGGAGAATGATTGCGTAATCGGTCAATGACCTCTTTTTTCCAAGGTCGATGTTGTTGTTGTTGTAAGTGCACGCTCTCAGCGAATGTTATGAGTTTCCCGGAAACAGTTAGATCACGTGTTTCCTTCTCAGCCAATCAGAGGGCTTTGGTTACATAACAATTCGCCCCTGAAATTTCGTATATAACGGACATGTAATGTGATTAAATTATCAGAAAGTAGTTTGACACAGTGCAAACAACTACAATGGATAGAACAATTAATATAATTGATGAGATTGAGGCCTTGGCAGCTGCAATTAGCAATGTAAGTGCATTTTTATTTTCAAACGAATTTTCCTTGGACATCCTCCAGTATATTCAGCTAAAACGTAAATATATTCCTTTACCCCAAACCCCTCCCCCCCAAACCAGACAAACATCATTATAATCAATGGAAAACATAAAATATTTTCTTTTTACCCTAGCCCCCCCCCACCCTCATTGTTTTACAACAAAACTCTTGCAAAAAGAAATAATTATCCTTTCGATAAATTCCTTCATTCTATATTTCCAGCTAAAGCAATCACTGACTTCTGTCAATTTTTAATGAAAATGCCGCTCTGGTTTTAACATAATGCTCTACGCTAGGTTAAAATTAGTTTTCACCCTTTTCCGGTGTGTTCACGCTATTGGTCTAGCCAAAGGTTTTGTTTTGGCTGTCAAATTAAAACAGTTTTAAGCAAAAAGAGATTGTTGTATATTAAGCTTGTAGATTCGTAACCTTGTATTTGTCAGAGAAGCGATGAAAGAGATTATTTTCAAATTAAGTTTAACAATATATTTAGAACATTATGTGAAAGGGGGGAGGGGGCAATACATTGCTTCTAACAGCTTCGTTGTAAGTAAATTATGTCAAGAGGGAGGCCAATGCCTTCAATTCTACCGCCACCAGTGTAAAATGAAAACAAACTATTTCTACGCATTAAAAGTAAGGGCATGGTATTTGTCGGAGAACCAATGAAAGAGATTATTTTCAAATTAAGTTTAACAATATATTTAGAACATTATGTGAAGGGGGGCGGGGGCACGCCAGTGCGTCTAACAGCTTCTGGTTCCCTACCGTCGGTTCCGGGCGCCCCCAAGGCCTTCAAGTCTACCGCCATCAGTGTAAAATGAAAACAAACTATTTCTTCGCATTAAAAGTAAGGGCCTTGTATTTGTCGGAGAACCGGTGAAAGAGATTATTTTCAAATTAAGTTTAACAATATATTTCCTCGGGGTGTTTTTTCTGGGGGTGGGGTAAATACCAGCTATCGTAAAAGGATATGGAAAGATAAAAAATACCGTTAATACTTTAAATGCATCAAACAAGGCATGCTCAATGCAGATTAAAACCAGAAAAGAACAGAAACTCCTAAAATAAGAAATTAGGCTGACATATATAGGCTGAATTTTTAACGGCTCAGTGAGCCGTAATTCTTCTTTCTCAGATTCAAAAAAGGATACAATTAGTATATTTCATGAAATTTTCATAAGTTGTGCTTTCTTAGTGATAAATGCTTTTCAAGACAAAATATGGTTGGGTTATGAGCACTAATTTTCCTTCTTTTTAAAAAGGGGCAAATTGTTTTGATACTAATTTTTTTCTCTTCTTTTAAGGCCAATTGTGAAGAATGTATTGTCTCCCCTCCATCTAAGAGAGCAAGAGAGGGTGAGGCAGCCCCAATGCAGCCTGGCAGAAAACTTAAGAGAGAGTGGGCGGATAACTACAATGCCAAAGCTACGCAAGATAGTGAAATAGCCGGCCCGTCACCCCCTTATCATACATTGTCGAGGGTCTTAGGAGCTGCCCCGCCTATTCAAGATCATGAGGTTGCCCTCCAACACGCGCTACCCGGGCCATCTGGCACCCAAGTGCAGCCGGGATATAAAAATGTAAACATTTTTACCTCTAGTTATAGAGATAAATATCTATTTCTTCCAACGTTTTTTATAGTCTTTTCTTTTTCACTATTTTTCAACACTGTAAAAGTTTGTCTCAGAAATATTAAAATTTTTTTATTTTCTCTATAATCCCACACCCATTGTTTTAAATTTCTCTGCTCCCCCCTCCCTCGGAGATATCTAAATATAATGTAATTTTTTGCATGTCAAAGAAACAGCGCTTTTTCTAATCTATCCTATTTTACATTGTAGAAATCTTCGCTTTCACATAGTAATATTTTTAGCTAATTTTCTAGTTTACTGTTAGTGAACCTTTTTATCACAAAATGCTATTTTTGCTAGAATATTATAGTTTTAAGTGGCCTAGAAGAAAACCTTTTATTTCATCACAGTAAAATTATGTCAGAGATATTAAAGGACATTGTTCACCCTTTTAAATCAGGTCACTGTTATCGCATACATTCAGCAGTCTGCTGAATCGGCTCGTAGTGAAGTCGAAAAGGGATACTATATCCCGGACATAATTTCCTCATAGAAAACTGCCTTTGCGTTATAAACTGCCGTTTTATTTAAACACAATTTTCTATGAGGAGGCTATCAAGTAAAGACCACGGTTTTTTCAAAAGCTGATTAGTTTCTACCCATTTCTTCAATCTTTTCGCTTTTCGCTTTTTTTCAACACTGTAAAATTAAAATTTCATAGATTTTAAAAGATGTTTTTCCCCCACTCAATTTGTGTTGGACAGAGATTATAGCATTGCAATCTCTTACACAAAGGCGTAATTCTAATTTGCGTAACGATTGTCTAGATCAACTTGCCAAGATTTTGCATGGAGAGACATTCCTGAATAAGAATTAATGGTTCTCGAAGTTAATTGTAGTGTTTCCCAGAGAATATGCTTGGAAACAGAACAAATATGAGATTAAAAATAATCTAGGCTCATTTGGAGTCATAGACAACCTGTACGGGAAGTAGGCGAAACGACTTATGCCCCCTAACAATACAGTTTTTTGGGACATTATGTGAATGGCCGGGAAGCGCCGCGGAGCCCGGACTGCGCCGATGGGTCCGGGAAGCGCTGTGGGACACGCCGCGGGAAGCCCCGCGGGCCCGACAAGCGCCGTGGGAAGCGCTGCGGGAAGCACCGCAATGGTCTCTAATCATAAAAAAAAAAAAAAAAAAAAAAAAATTCTAGTTTACTGTTAGAGAACCTTTTTATCACAAAATGCTATTTTTGCTAGAATATTATAGTTTTAAGTGGCCTAGAAGAAAACCTTTTATTTCATCACAGTAAAATTATGTCAGAGATATTAAAGGACATTGTTCACCCTTTTAAATCAGGTCACTGTTATCGCATACATTCAGCAGTCTGCTGAATCGGCTCGTAGTGAAGTCGAAAAGGGATACTATATCCCGGACATAATTTCCTCATAGAAAACTGCCTTTGCGTTATAAACTGCCGTTTTATTTAAACACAATTTTCTATGAGGAGGCTATCAAGTAAAGACCACGGTTTTTTCAAAAGCTGATTAGTTTCTACCCATTTCTTCCATCTTTTCGCTTTTCGCTTTTTTTTCAACACTTTAAAATTAAAAATTTCATAGATTTTAAAAGATGTTTTTCCCCCACTCAGTTTGTGTTGGACAGAGATTATAGCATTGCAATCTCTTACACATAGGCCTAATTCTAATTTGCGTAACGATTGTCTAGATCAACTTGCCAAGATTTTGCATGGAGAGACATTCCTGAATAAGAATTAACGGTTCTCGAATTTAATTGTACTGTTTCCCAGAGAATACGCTTGGAAAAAGAACAAATATGAGATTAAAAATAATCTAGGCTCATTTGGAGTCCTAGACAACCTGTACGGGAAGTAGGCGAAACGACTTATGCCGCCTAACAATACAGTTTTTTGGGGCATTATGTAAATGGCCGGGAGCCGCGGAGCCCGGAATGCGCCGATGGGTCCGAGAAGCGCTGTGGGAAACGCCGCGGGAAGCCCCGCGGGCCCGACAAGCGCCGTGGGAAGCGCTGCGGGAAGCACCGAAATGGTCTCTAATCATAAAAAAAAAAAAAAAAAAAAAAAAAAAAAAAAACATGGCTGATTTGAACACATAGAAAATAAGATATTTTTTTAACAAAATAAAATTACAACTTCTCTGTAAAGCGACGTGTTAGATTGTATTTATCTTATATTAAGTTGGATTTTCTTTCAGTTGAATTAACCAAATGCTACTATGCTCATACTGCTACTACTACTACTACTAAGCGCTGACTATAAGCAATAATCCAAATTTTAACAGTAGAGATTATTTGAACACTGAAAATAAGCTATTTTTTTCATTTATAGATTGGACGGCCATTGGTCCCCTACTCTCCGTCCAGTGAAGAAGGGGAGGAACCACCAGCGGAGTTTCAGGATAATGAAACATGTGACGATATCATTGAAGTACCTTTCGATATTGACGAGTTTTTAGCTGATTTTATTAAAATAGATAATAGCACAGTTGAGCTGGTAGACTTGAGCCAAAATACACTACAGCCTTTAAATGATTTCACAGGGAACCCTCCTCCTCCAGCCTTCGATACCCTCCGGAGTCCACTTCGAACACCTGACGTGGAACATACACCAGTTTTAGTTGAACACGTTGGGGGAGGGGGTAATATACAAGAGGAATAGGGGGGTACAACTTTTCCAGATTTTCAATTAGCCAACATAATTTTAAATGCAATAGTTGTTTACACTGCGACGTTTGGAGATCTTTTTAATTCACTTATGGGGGAAAATTTGTTTTTGACCCTGTAGAAATTGTGCATGCATATGTATACAAAATTCATGCACTACTGGAGAACCAAATTCAGGTGTGAGGGAGGAAAACAATCAAGTTCTACATTGTCTTAAAAGTGTTCTATTTAAATGAGGGGAAAAGTGAAGTTTATTATCATTATGTACATTCCGAGATGCGTTTGGTTTATTCGAATTTGGAAAATTTTTAGGGTGCTTTCATCGATTGGGTAGATCAAATTATAACGCATCTTGAGAACTTTAATGAAAACAGTAGTGGGTATCTAGTTCTTTTTATTGAAAATTTAAGCGTAAATATATGTAAATTTAAGAAAGATTTTATTTTAAGAGGGGTCATAGGGATAAGGGTACAGTTTTAAAATATAGTCCAGATCTAGTAGGTTGTAAAGGTGTCCAGCGGATTTGTTTTGAAACAGGTCAAAAGTGTTTCAGATATGCTTTCCTCATATCAGCATTCAAGCCTCTAGCTCGGGATGCTACCAAGAGAAATTTAGACAATTGGGCTGTGCATGGGAAGGAAGGGTCTGATTTCCTCAGTGTGGATTTCTCGTGTTTAGAGGGGAAATACCCAGTAACGCTTCGATCTATTGATATTTTTGAAAGGGCTAATGCCCACTTAAATATTGGCGTTACTGTGGTTCAGTATGAAACTGAATTTGAAGATGGGGTTCGCTCTAAAAAGAAGGAGGTGGTCTTCCCTATAAGGGGCCCGTCAATTGATTTGGTCAGACACTGGGTTTGGTTGTTATACACACCCCCTAGTGACCCTGCCAATTCAATTGGCCATTTTAATCCGATTACCGACATCAGTAGAGTTCTGGGGGGTGGTAGGGATCTAGGGGTACGTTTCTACTGTCCAACATGCTTGTCACAATTCCGTAGTGATATGAAACTACGGAATCATATGAAGCATTATAGCCGCCACGGCTATCAGACAGTGGAAACGGTTTCAGGGGATAGGACTATTTTACGATTCAAAAATTTCCAAAACACACTTCTTCAGTGCAACAAAATATCTTTAGACTGTGAAGCTAAGCTGGTGGAGGTGAACGACCCCCAATTTCCAAACCGAGTCAAAGAACATCAGGCGTTTGCAGTGTCCTATGCACACGCGAAAAGAGATAGTTCTAACACCATGCATTTGTTAGACATAGATGAAACATTGGATGAGGGGTCCAATTGCATGGTCAAGGCATTGACTAAACTGATTGGCACGGCTAATTGTATTCTTTCTCGTTTGAGAAATACCCGTTATCCAATGGTGTTGTCTGCAGAGGATTGTCTCGTGATTAAAAATAAAAAAATATGTTGGGTTTGTAAGGGGGAGTTTGTAGAGGGGGATAAGGGGGCTAAAGGGAAACGAGGGGGAGGGGGAAAGTCAGAGATCATAATCACTTATGGCAGGAAATATCCTCGGGGGTAGTAATTTTAGGGGGTTGCGCATCAATTGTGTAATTTAAATGTGAGCCAGCAATTTTTTATCCCTGTTTTTATTCACAACTCTAATTAGGACTTAAAATTTATTGGACCGGCACGGGCACGGATGCACAGAGTGGGGGGGGGAGTAGATTTTCCATTGGTAAATAGTTCATTTATATATAACATAATTCCCAAATCAGCTGAGAAGCTATTACTTCTCGAACTGAAATGACAGGCAGTTGATAATGGGCATACGCGCTGGAATAAATTCAGGTTTTTAGATTCTTTTAGTTTTTTTCCCAAGACAATGAGTTAATTGATTCAAGTGCAAAAAAGCGACAATTTTGATAGCTTTCCCTTGCTTAAACAGCACTTTCCAGACAGTGAAATGTATGACCTGTTGACCTGCAAAGGTATATACGCATACGACTATTACTGTTCTGGCGCACACTTAAGTGAGGTGAAACTACCTCCAATTGAAGCTTTTTACAATTCACTGACCAACAGTGAATGCACAGCCGAGGAGTATGAGTTAGCCAAGAAGGTGTGGTCCAAGGGTGAGTGTAAAAATGGGTGGGATTATTGAAGACTGTACTTGGCCAGAGATGTTCTAACTCTGTTGGATATAATCTGTAAGAAGACAGACAATATCTATTCAGAGTTCGTGTTAGATATAGGCTATTATTTTTCTACACCCCAGTTAGTGATGGATTTAATTTTAAAAATTAGCAGGGAGGAAATAAGCCTAATCACTGATGTAGATCAGCACCTCTTTGTAGAGTGTTCAATGAGGGGAGGGTATGTTTTTCATTGGAACCGCGTCTCATCAACTATTCCGAGCGGACAAAACAGCACCGGTCCAAAGTCAAATGCAGTGTTCTTGGAAATGAACTCATTGTACCCCTCGGCAACGTCCCACTACTCTTTGCCGTCTGGGAACTATCAATGGCTTGAGAATCCTTGTGAGTTCCCCGACATTACCACCGTCGAGGACAATGGGCCACAAGGATGGTTCTTTGAAGTTGACGGTCACATTCCGCTGGCGCTTCACGACTCAGTCAAAGATTTTGTCTTTCCCTATATCAATCGGCCCCTGAGCAGGGACTCTCTGAGCCCCTACAATCGTTCAGTGGTTGAGGATATGGGGATGCTCTGGACTCCTCCAAACAAAAACTGATTGCTGATTTGGACCCTAAGGAGAATATCGTTGTTCACCATGTGCTTTTACACTGGATGGTGAGCAATGGTTTCAAAGTCACCAAAATACACAGGGTCCTGCAGTGCAATCAGCGACCATATTTGAAAACGTTTATCGACACCTTTGTCGATAAACGCTCTAGGGCAAATTCAAAGGTGGAGAAGGAAATGTATAAGCTCATCCTAAATTCAGCTTTTGGCAAAATGTGTGAAAGTGTTCGTATTAGATCTCGATGCGACGTCGTGAGTAACCCTCTAGAGTGTGCATAAATTATTGCCCATCCCAATTTTACGTCATTCACGAGCATAGAGACTAGCATGGTTCTTCTACACAGGCGAAAGTAAAATGTGGTACTGAACAAGAGTATAGCAGGCGGTAGTTCAGTACTAGAAATTTCAAAGAAGCTCATGTTGTCGTTCTTTTACAATATTTGCAAAGTACAATGGCCACGGGAGGGGGAGGTTCAAATTTACTATTGGGATACAGATTCTCTGCTGTTAAAGATAAATGGGACTAAAGATTTATTGGGTGAGTTATAAAAAGGTGAATACATCAGCTCACGGATGGATTTCACCAACTGGAATCCGTCGCTCTACCCTGAGTTGGTGAAACGTCAAGCCCCCAACCAACTATTAATGTTAAAATCAGAGACGGGGAGTGATTTGATATCCAGGGGGTGTTCCCGGGCCCCGAAGTCTATTGCGTGGAAACTCATAGTGGGGAAGAAAAGAAGGCGTGTAAAGGGGTGCCAACACACTTTGTAAAGAGTAATTTTAACATGAGCGTGTACAGAGACTGTGTAGAAAGTAGCCTAGTGCCGAGAGCACAAGTGCTTGCAATTCGCTCTCTACAGTATAGAAATTATACTGTGAGAGTGGAAAAGAATGCAATGTCGTGTATATCCGACAAAGTCTATGTGCTCGAGACTGGTGGGAGTGTCCTACCTCATGGCCACTACCTTATTTCAGACCGAGTTGAATGCATTGACTATCGCAATCAACTTGGTCTGGATAAATTAATCTAATCTGACTAACCAACTAGCCACCACCACCAACCTGTTCATAAATTAAATGCTTCAACCTGTTCATAAATTAACTAACCTGACAATCTAACCACCTTAACTCAACCTCATCTAACCCAAGCACTAACCATCACTAACCCAACCACTAACCTACCCTGCCGCAGTGACCGGACAACTATTGTAGTGTTTTTTCCATCGCGATTCCCGGGGGTGGGGGGCCCCTCCCGCGGCCACCCAGGGGGGAGGGGGTCCCGCCCGCGGCCGGCCAGGCTTCGGCCCCGCGGTCCCCGGGGGGGGGGGGGGGTCCCGCCCGCGGCCGGCCGGCTTTCGGCCCCGTGATCCCTGGGGGGGGGACCCCACCTTTAAATTCACTGTAAAGTTCAACTTTGCAAGTTCCAAGTGTATTTTCAAGTGTGTTTTCTGTTTTGTTGTTGTTGTTGTTGTATAGAAAAGTGTTTTTTTTTTGTACAGAAATGTTTTTAAAGACAATAAGTGCTTTAAAAGATGTTGTTGTTGTACAGAAAAGTGTTTTTTTTTTAAAGACAATAAGTGCTGGTGATGGACAAAAGTGTTTTTTTATAGAGTGTTATCATTGCCCTGTGTTCAGGTAGAAGAAATAGAGTTTTCATGTTTACTATGAAATTTTTACTACTGTTATTGTTGAAAAAGTGTTATTCTTATCGTTACATTTCATGTTGAACAAATATTTGTTTTCATATTGTGTCGAAATAAATGCTACCATGAAATATTGTTTTTTTGTTGTTCTTGAAAAGATAGATCTATGGTGAAAATTACTACTTATTTATAGGACATGCATGGTTTACAGTTAGCTGTAGTCCGACTGTTGTCCCCAACAGCAGCAGCAGGTATCAGTTTAAAATACCCTTCAGATCGTTTCTGTGTGGGCCCTCAATGTCGGGGAAAACAACGCTTTTATCTAAAATAATTCAAAATTACGATAAAAGTTTTTTGAAAAAGCCAAAAAAAATCTTCAATTCATATATTATTTGGAAGAAGTCCTATGATCAAATAAATTCAATTGACACAACCATAACATTACAATTCTTACGGGGATTTGAGGTTTTCAGTAGTATTGAACCGAACTCGTGGTTGATTATTGAAGATTTGGCAGAATCTATTGAACAGTTCTCACAGGAAATGCTACAACTGTTCACTGTTCGCTCCCAGCATGAACACATTTCCATTACTCTGGTTCAACGAAATTTGTTTCATCAGAACAAATGTATGCGAATCCTTTCTTTCAATTGCACACTCTATGTTATCTATCTAGCTGTACGTAATTCTAGTTTACTCATAACTCTCAATAAACATATATATCCTGGCGCTTCAAAATTTATGTTGTCGGCGTACACTCGGGTGACTAGCAAGCCCTACGGTTAAATTTTGCTGTATCTTAATCAGAGCACACCCGAGGATCTACGTGTAGTCGCTGACATTTTCGACAATGAAATTACAGTATATCTTCCGGTGAACAGTAGAAAAGGCTATTAGTTGACATTATGACACTGAAAAAACTACACGAACAACGGCATTTATTTTCCGTTTTAAGCACTTCAAAACCTCCGCTTAGGAAGGCTATACTCAAACATGGGGTTGACAATGATTTCATTAATCCAATATCTGAACTATGTTTAAATTTAACTGTGGGAAATGTTCAACTGTCAGATGATTTTAGACAACAGACAAAGCAACATCGTTCCACTGTATGCCCGTTGGCTTTTAAAAACAAGGGAAAACAATTTAAAACAAAACGACTCCTTCAGGCGGGCGGTAGCTTTTTTACACTTTTACTGCCGATAATTGCATGACTTGTAAACCGTTGCCTCTAGAGACGGTATAAACCATCGAAATTGACACCATTTAAGCATTTCCCCTTACATGTCGAACATATCAAATTAAATCTAAGCAGATTCATGAATAACGAGATTGTTGCCAGCAATCAAATACCAATTGTACTCTAAGTCGCATGATAACATGTGGAAACACTTACACCTTCTTATGAGAGCCCCACCGTCGCTGTCACCACTGACCCCTCCCACCAGGTAACATC
This sequence comes from Artemia sp. Qi Xiang Cuo, assembly GCF_049724085.1. Lineage (NCBI taxonomy): Eukaryota > Metazoa > Arthropoda > Branchiopoda > Anostraca > Artemiidae > Artemia > Artemia sp. Qi Xiang Cuo. The sequence continues at coordinate 61,227,362 of NC_142804.1, read as the reverse complement.
TCCTCAAGAGTCTGCAGCAGTGCAATCACAGGAGAAAGAATTGAATTCAATTGTAATAAAAATTGGGAAGCTGTTGCCGGTCACCTATCGAGAACAGAATCAAAGAGTATTATCATATCTCATGTTGGAAACTGGTGATCAAGTTCAAGTCGATAGCACAGGGAAACGAATTATAATTCAGGGAAAAGGTTATAATCTAGTTGATTTAATTTGTGATATGGTGACGAAACATAAAGGACTTTTATCCTTTGATAATAAACTATACACCTTTCTGTGTGTATCAGACTTTCCCAAAAGTCTTTTTGGCAATAAACAAATTCTAAAGAAACGAAGAGAATATAGTCCTTCAACAACGCCAACACCAACAACATCATTTAAAAAAGAAGAAGAAGATTCAGTATTTGAAGATACTATCAGCGCCACTGATTTTACAACACCTGTGGCTGCTAGTCAAAAGCGAAGACGAATTGATTCGCCTAATAGTGTGCAAAAGGTGAGTGGTTATTACACTACGTGTCTACGCTCAAAATGGATGAAGTTTTGAAAGGTGTCTATAAAAATATTGTTGAGGTGGGAAGTGTAAGTACCCCCAAAATGCTTTCTAAAGCTGTCTCAAGCACCACATTGAGAAATGCAAAAGAGTACCTAGAAAAGGAACCTAGTTACACATTACATCGGAATCAAAGGCTTCGCATTAAACAATGTCGACAAACTAAAGCCTTTTTCCCTATGCATATAATACAAATCGATCTTTTAACTTTGGATACACTTCAACTACGTCAAAACACACCATACAAATATATTCTGATAGCAATCAGTGTAAGTCGCTATGCCTATGCCATTCAATTGCAGTCAAAGAGAGGTATTGAAGTTGTACAGAGAAATGAAAGTATTCTAGAAGTGGATTCATATAGAAAAATTCAATTGGATCGTGGTAGTGAATTTGTTAATCCCCATGTGCAAAAGGTTCTATTGAAATATAATACAACACTTTATCATAGTCACAGCCCGATAAAGGCTTCATTGGCTGAACGATTAATAAGAACGATTCGTCTATTAATTTCAAGATATTGTACCCTGAAAAATACACCGGCTTTTATTCACGATTTAGATAAAATCATGCAGATGTACAACCATCGACCTCATCGATCTCTGTCCAACTCAAGCCCTCGGGATGTTCACTACAATGAAAATAAATTTTATGTTTTTCTAAAGCAATATTCCAAGGGTGAAAAAGAGAAAAAAAATGTGAAGAAGAAATGCAATGTTGGTAATACCGTTCGAATTAATAGAACCACCAATATTTTTGAAAAAGGGAATTATTTATGGAGCACTGAACTTTTTAAAGTTTCCAAAATCCTCGACACCAAGCCCACGAAATATCGAATGCGAGACACCAAAGATGATGAGATTCTCGGTGGTTTTTATGAATATGAACTGCAAAAAGTTAGAAACGCTAGTGAAATTTATCAAATTGAAAAGATATTAATGAGTTGTACACGCCGTGGCAAGAGACAGTTGCTTGTTCGCTGGTTAGGATACAACCCAGATTTTGATTCTTGGGTCAGTGTTGAAGAAAATGACAATGCCCAATGATTTCTATGTGACTTTCCTGTCCAATGTTTCCGATCCTCTATACAATCACTTGAATAGAACAAGTGATTTTTGGACAAAAATCTCCCCCACCATCAAATTCGACGGAAAGTATGAAGTGGCTCTTGGCGACTGTATTCTCAAAAATACCTACGACATCCTGAGAAAGGATCGTAAATATGATATAAAAATTAGACCCTATGATTGGCCACCACCACCATCCTCAAGTAATCAAGAGCAAATTCAAAAAATCAATTGGATGGATTATCCATATATTGAATTACCCTATGAGGAACTCACCTGTATGAATGATTTATGTCGCTCTGTTAATAAAAGAATTTCCGCTCGTAAAAATGGAGCCTTTCATTTCAACCATTCAAAGGAGAAGGATAGGATCTACATTAGTTCACCTATTGCCAGCGAAAAGGTCATTCTCAATAATAATCTAAAGGAGATTCTTGGCTTTCAACTATTTATAATCCATGGCAAAAGTGCTGGAAACACTAATTTCATTTTCGCTGACTAACTAGCTGTCTTCTCCACGGACACCTGTATATTTCTATATGCTTCATTTGTGGAAACATTTCGGGTTGATAATTCAAATATTCCCCTACTACGAGTTCTTGAACAAAAAACTAATCAAGAACATATTCATCACTACAATATAAAGCATCTTCAGTATAGTCTCGTAAACACTTCCTATTTGGAACTCAGTCAGTTAACACTAAGAATCGAATTGGGTTTGGCTGTGATTACACGCCATTTTCATCCCATCGTTCAAAAGAAAGATGTCTAATAAAAAAGGGGTATTCACTTGTCTTGATATTGACTGCTATGTTAATACTCTTGGCCAAAGACAACAGGACAATGTAATTGACTACTACAAAGGTCGCTCGTCATAGTCTGGCTACGGTCTTGGCAGTTGGTTTGCTAAGCTGTTTCTCTCTTCACTACCACTGGCTAGAAAATATATTGTACCGGCTGCGACAGATTTTGCATCCTCTACACTATACGATTGGGGCTCTGGCAAGGATTTTAAAAAAAGTGCTTTGGAAAATCTTAGGTCCAGTGCGCGAACCCTTGGCGAGAGATTAAAACAGAATGGTAAAGGCTTAAAAAGTTCAAGAAACAACGCATCACTCATCAGTCTCTGCTCAGGCCGGGAACGTAAGACACCCCTTTTGTCAAAGAAAAGAAGGAAAAAGCCGACAAGTGCTGTAAACAGAAGCCCAAGGAAGATAATTGTTAGATCGAAACTAGATTTATTCTCCTGAGATGTCCTACCTGCCGCATAAGGATTTACAACCATCAATCACCGCCTCATTGAATCTATTCAATGCTGAAAATGTTGATGTGAGTGTCAAGCATGGATACTATGAACAATTTTATCCACAACAACCCTTCTCCGATAATATTCACATTCAAATTTATTCTAATGAAGGACTAATTTTCGTTCATGTCTTCAAAATATACAGATTAGCAAATGCAAGTTTGAGAAACCGACAGTTTTATTCTGGTTCGAACTGATGAGATATACTATGAAAATTGTTTGTTGAACGATCTATTTTGGAACCCCAGTTTTAAACACAATTTCACGTTCGTGGGCAATATCCCTCCTCTCTACATCTATGCAAGGCCCTATGAAATACAAGTTTATTACACACAAGTCATACAATGAATTGAGAGTAAACTACAATGGATATTAATATATTACTTATACTGATATTACAAACGCACTTAAAAATGCTTCAACTAGTGACTTACATATAGTTGGAAAAATATATCATTAAATATTTAATATACCCCAATGGCTACCGCCCAATGTTAAAGTGGATATAAAATTGACGCTTCCACCCTCCTATTTCATATTGAGAAAGGAACTTGCTGGCAATCCCGATGTAAGTCTCTCCCTCACCTTAGCAATGCTACATGTACGCAAACAGTAGGTCACGAGTTCTGTAGCTTTGGCCTTTCAAACACTGAGACCCAATGGCAACAATATTAAACTACTTGTTCCTCGTGCAATCACCAATCAGCGTCATATTTCAATGGGGTCACTCACCTTTACCAATTCATCCTTTATCAATTGTGAAATCCTCTCGAAATTGGCTTTGGCATTTGTAAAAAGCGCCAGTGCAATTGGATCATGGACTGAATGCCCACATAAATTCGAGATGTTTGGACTTTCATCTCTTGTGTGCAAAGTAAACGGCATCCCACTCTACAATCTATCTTTTGATAAATTCTATAGAACATTGTATGAGTTGACCATGCAAATCATAGACTATAACTCGCAACTACTTGAATACGGTACAACAGAGGATATGTCTGCTAAAACACACGGTATCACTGTTTTAGACTTGTTTGGCACGCAGGATAAGATCCTATTGCGTATAAAGTCTGCGTGCTTTTAGTTTACAGTTACCAATCCGTTGGTTGAGAGCATTGCCCTAACCTCACTCAACCAATATGAAACCTATTGGGAAATCACTCCCGAAGGTAGTGTTCTACTAGACTTGGCACCATGAACACCAGTTAAATAATAAATGTATTTAATATGGATCCATATCTATCCCGGCACAAAACATCCTTTCAAACCTCAAACATTTGATAAAAAATGCGCAACGTCAGAAATGCTTTAACTGCAGTAAATAGCAGTTCGTCAACAGTGTTTGTGGGTTATCGGACGTGCATCTTTCAAAAATTAACGACGCTTAAATTGTTTTATCCTCTCGGCTTACCCTATACATTCTACACACCTCACATCAGCAACTATATCGAGAGCAGTCTGAAAACTAGTATTAAAAATTAAAAGAGGGTTCAGAATCGAACCAATACTAGCTTCGGTTTAAATGAACTCTGATAAGTTGTACCACGAATGCATAATTAAATCTAATAGCAGATTTTCTATGGTTCGATCGAAACTCTCAGTCTGACTGAATTTCTAGTGTAAAGTATTATCTCATCAGACCTAGACAGTCTTGATTTTAGTGACATAATAGTAAGGTGCTTGGAAAATGTTGGTGACTTTGTGTATTAATAAAATGCATGTATATACAACATTGTCTTTAAATTCTCACTTTAGATTTCTTCTTCTTCGGTGTATAGGCAACTGTCGTGAACCACTCATGTTGGTAAATCATTTGGATTCACTGTATATTGATGTTGGTTGACTGCAATGTCAGGGTCACATTTTCTACAGTACAATGTAACTTCACTTGTGTCATATTTCTTTGTCCGGTCAATGATACTATTCGCATTCATATTATGAAATTTACGAGTTTCAATCTGTCTATTTGAAGCAATATCACATACAATGTTTTCAAATGGTGAAACACATTTGGTAACTGCCAAATAAAAATCACTTGGTTTATAATCATAACAGGGGGTGTCATCACAACGATGACGTAGAAACAAGATTGTCTTGTTACCCCAACAGTTGAATAGTAGACCATATTCCTCTTCCAAGGATAATTTAAATCCAAGACGATACAAATCTCGTAGAAAGAATCTGAAATAATGTTTAGGATTTTTTCAAATCATTTCATGGTACATATTCTTCCACTTATCACATTAATAATATTGAAAATTTGAGCATAGGTGTCCTCTAGGATGCGAGTCACACACCTCTTCAAGACATGAATTACATCCTTTAATTTGTACTGCATAGCCTCTATGTAATTTACAAGGATTACATAATTTACACTTTTCACTATAGTCATCAATAATTGTACAATTCTCACACTGAGTCCAACTGCCAAGAGTGTACAAGCACAATGGACATATATAGAACATTTTTTGGTTTCCGATGTCAACTCTCTCACAGCTAAAACGAAACTGATCATCCTCGCTCCATAAATTCAAGGTGGAGGGAAATGTGGGAGAGGAGTAGCTCTGTAACGTTACCTCTTTCGAATGATGGGGGAGCCATCTACATTGAATCCATTGGCAATATTTTCAAAAGTATATCCACAATATGATTCTGCTTTCTTCCAATTAATATATCAATAAATTGAGTATAGGCGCTTGAGTCACATTTTAAAGGTGTCATAAAAGAGTTCTAAGGGGGAGAATCACTTCTCATAATAACGTAAAGTGGCCCATGACGATATACTATTCTACGTTTAAGTGATAAGTTAAAAAAATCGTCATCCAAAATAAAAATTTTTTTAATAGAAACTTTATTCGATCTAATTCTCTCTGCCTCTAATTTATTCATTTCTCAATCCTTTCACTCCGACTGCTGACTCTAGACTGAACAGAAAAGAAAGAGAACATTTTCGATTTCGAAACAATTTTATTGAATAATTACAACAACATCAATAATATAGAGCATGTACAATTAGCGATACTGTTTATTGTCTTCAATATGTTTCACTAATGCACTTAAAGCACATTGAAGTCTATTCATATGTGTTATATCAACTTTTGCAGCGAAACATAATTGATCCTCCATTTTAAATTTTATCAAGGATATCACATATCTTGCATATACTGCATCAAATTCCAGACAAAGCTGCGATCCTTTCGTAATTTCCGCCGCAATGTTTAGTGCTCTTGTACTATTATCATCAACTCCACTATCAACTTCTAATAGAGTAAACATTCCACTCATCACCATCAACACAAATACATATCCAAAAGAGTAAAGTCAAACTGTCCTTCTCACTCCTTGAATTCTATTCCCAGACTAATAAAACTATAGCAAAAATCCTTTCCTTATATTCACTTTGCCACTAATATGTAAACAAGCCCTCTGATTGGCTGAGAAGGAAACACGTAATCTAACCGTTTCCGGGACACTCGTAACATTTGGTGAGAGCAACAACAACGACAAATGTTGTTTTCTATTTCTGGACACCATGACATTCGCCTCGAGCATGTACATGTCCAAAACAACAATAAATGCTGTTTTCTATTTCTGGAAACTCATAACATTCGCTGAGAGCGTGCACTTACAACAACAAATAAATCGACCTTGACATGCGCTGAGAGCGTGCACTTACAACAACAACAACATCGACCTTGGAAATTTAGGTCATTGACCGATTACGCAATCATTCTCCCTGGGGATTCCATGCCCATATTTGGTGCCCCGTCCGCGCTGGTACCCCCCTTTCTACTGTCATGACTGAAGATAGAGACTTGGAAGTAGCTTTTTTAGCTAAGTCTGCTTTTCTTGTAGTCTGAACTCGAAGCATCATACAAAAGTTGATAATTTTGTACAAGAGCAATCAAATTGGGTTTTTTTATGATGTCTCACAATCGACATGTTTTTCAGATTTCAAAATACCGCCACAAATTCCCAATCACTTCAGCCCTCAGTACGGAAAAGCTAGAAAAAAATCCAAACTATACTCCGAATGGGAATTACGAAACTCCCTATCGAAATTCCCATAGGGAGAATGGGAGTTCCCAAACGTCTGAACCAACTCTAAGCTTTGCTACCCATCATAAATAGGAGAGCGTTGAAATAATAACTGTTTTTTCTGCGTTAGCAAAAGAATCGTGTTCATAAAACTCTACCGTTTGTGGAGTGTAATTAAACAAATATAAAAGATTTTTCAACTAAAAGTAAGGACAGCTTTAAAACTTTAAACGACTAGAAGTTATTTTGTATATAAGGGAGATTGTCCCTCCTCAACCCCTCTCTCATGAAGCTGAAGTTTTAAGTTCTTTGAAAATCTTTTTCTTTTCCAATTCAATGACCATATTGTTTCAGTAAATGTCCTTAATAAATTTGAATAAAAATTTAAACTTCAGAGCAAGTGAAGAGCAAGGAGTTAAGGAGGAAGCATCCCACCTCACACGAAGAATAATTTCTGCTCAAATAGGCTTATGGCCTGCTCCTTATTTGAGAAAACTAATTTTTTAAATGTAATTTCTAATTATTTTACATATCATTCCCAGACCCAAACAAGATATGATGTGGGGTTACAGCCCCTTAAGCCCCTGGTTTATTGATGTTAAAATATAATATAATTAATTGCAAAATGATAAATAATGCCCTAGTTTTTCAGCTTTTCTGCTTAAGAGTTAAAATGTTGGATTGCAAATTAAATTTTCAAAAAATTGTGATGAATAATAATTTTGTTCAATAAGTCCTTATTAATATTTCTACTGGATAATTCTGGTTGGACGAGGAGGTGTATTATTGATCATTCCCAGGCCTAACCAAGATATAATGTGGTGTTCCGGCCCCTTAAACCCCTGGTTCATTACTACTTCTACTACTACTGCTAACAACTCACCGCAGCACCAAGCCGCCTGAGGCCAACACAGCTACGCACGCTCCTCCCCCACTCCAATCTATTCTAAGCCTCCCTTTTTACACCCACCCATGAAGTTCTAATTTCCTTTAAATATTTCTTTATGACGCCCTCCCACCCCAGAAAAGGACGACCTGCTTTGCGTTTAACCCTAGACGGCTGGCCAAAAAGAACAATCTTCGGCAATCTGTCATCCTTCATCCACACAACGTGCCCTAGCCACCTGAACCTTTCTTTCATTATAGCCCTAGTGTGAAGTATGGTATATCTCTCTAAGGAAATACCGTCTTAATGGTCCCCAGTGGGGGGTGATCAAGCCTCCACGAGGACAAGACCTTGGGCAGAGTGGTAGGCAGAGTTTGTATCTACTCAAGATGTTGCTAGAACTACTTTAATAAACTAATAAACAAAATACAATACTAGAGTACACTCGTGAACAGTCTTCTTGAAGCCGTAGAGAATCCGAGCTATAGTCAACTTGCACCAGCTGGCACAGTTGATTTGGAGGTGGCTGCTTCACTCACCAAGATCGCTGTCTATAGTTGGCTAGTGGAGATTACTGGAACTCTCTGACGGCAGTTGATATGGAGGTTATGGTCAAACTCTCCCAGCGCACCGTATATTATAGAAAGGTAGAGGTTGCTCAAACTCTCCCAGCGGTGTTCCTCTAACCACTTGTCACTGTTGGTTCTCAAAGCTGAACTGTCCACAAGTTGTCTTTTCCCCCTTCTTATCTTCGAAGGCCCAAGCATAGAATTCTGGTTCCATGGCCCCCAAAGTAGCCTTTCATTGGCTGGCAGGTTTTTGGTCATGTTGACCCACTACCTTGAATAGAAAAGAAGGCAGAAACAAGTACTTAAAACAACACATTCCCAAATATACCCTTGAAGGGGAACATGCACTAAATACCAAAAATATACCTTAACGTAATAAAACACTAAATACGAGAAATACACTTATATCTAACTTGCGTAAGCCTAGCGACAATCTTTACACTAGAAAGCGGTATTGAACCACATTTTGCGTATAGCATATTGTTTGAAATACGGTCAGTCAGTCAAACATCATAACATAACAACATAACCAGCAAACATCAAACAACATAACATAACCAACAATAACATAACATCAACATAACCATGAAACAACATCAACATAACATAACAACAATAACATAACATCAACATTACATAAACAACAAACAACATAACATAACAACATAACATCAACATAACATAACATCTAACAACATAACCATCAACATGAAAACATAACCAACAGACATAACCAAGAAACACCATAACCATGAAACAACATAACCATCAAACAACACCAGCATAACCAACAAACATCAAACAATATAACCAAGAACTATCAAACAACATAAAATAACAACATAACCAGCAAACTTCAAACAACATAACATAACCAATAATAACCATCAAACAACATCAACATAACATAACAACATATCATAACATAACCAGCAAACAACATAACATAACCAACAATAGCCATCAAACAACATCAACATAATATAACAACAATAACATAACATCAACATAACATAACCAGCAAACAACATAACCAAGAAACATAACATAACAACAATAACCATCAAACATATGTTAATTTCCTTATGTTAATTTTCCTAGGGATGTCATAGAACCTGGAACCCCCTTACTACTTACTATATCATTTTACAACTAGAAGCTTCACTGATGCCATTTAAATAATAGAAGCTACAGTGGTCAAATATGGCTCTGAAGCATGGACGCTCCGAAAAGCGGATGAAGATTTGCTAGATGTTTTACAGAGAAATTGCTTAAGGATTTTTCTGGGGTCTCCGAAATTATCTAAATCATAATTTACGTTCAAATGAGCTCCCTTCCAATTTTCTAGGCCTTTGGTTTGATACAATAACCCTCGGAAAAGGAAAAAAGATATGCATCTACAATCTTCTTTCTGTAAAAAAAATCCACATTTTGTAGATTCGAGCTCCAAACCTCTACGGTAGGGTTCTCTGATATGATGAATTAAATAAAACTATTTTCACTAAGACACTTGCTCTTTCGTGGGTGTTTCCCCACTTTCTTCAAAATAAGGCAGATTTTCTTAGATTCGTCACTTTTGGTGGGTAACCATAAACTGAATTTTAAATATTTACAATCAGCATGAAAGGCCATTTCTGTTGATGTGGCAATTGTCATCTAAATTCTGTATTTAGTTTCATTGAATATTGGTAAGAGTTGCTCCTTACTTACAGTCATTGTCACAAACTATTTGATGAGATTCTCTTGTGATAAGCAATTTTATTTGAAACTGTTCTTTTTGTTCAGTTGAATGGGAGTATCAAAAGAAGGAAGGTCAATTTGACAGCAGGATTGGAAATTTAGATTTGATTTTTTTTTTTTTTTTGCTTCGAGGGGAAGAATTGCCTCGTTATGAGAGAGGTATATTTTACATGACCATTGTAAAATCAAAATGTATATCCATGCACACAGTGTGAGTTTTGAGTAGGGACTCTTAGAAATGTAAAGATCTTGGCAAAACTTCCCTTTGGGAGCTTTTGAAACCTTGGAAATCTGTTGATCTAGGGCAGACAAATGAAGCTTCCAAGAATGAAATCAGAGCCTAAAATATTCCCTTGGAAGCTGTATTAGAGTTCCAAACTCTACTCCTTCTATAGCCTATTCTAAGGCTTAGGAACTGCATAAAGGCAATTCTACACTCCTGTTATTATCTTGGGAAACAATAAATCTTTCAGTATTTCGGTTTGAGTCTGATTTTCTTTTACTCTAGGTTTTGGACATAACGGATCAAGATTAAATGCATGATTATATATACAGCTTAAATATATTATTGATTAAATGGATTGACTCCTTTGACAGGGATCCTCGTCGTTGAAAGATTGCTAAGTTTTGTTTCATTTTGCATACATAGTTAGTTACTCTTCTAATTTGAGAATTTTATTCGAAATGTATTCAAAAATAAACTTATTCCTAAGGAAACAAATCCTAAAATATATCCCCCTGCCCCTCGCCCACCACTGCTACTCTAGTGTATGCCCCCCCCACTGCAAATCTTCTGTGGGTACCCTTGTCTATATGTTTGCTATAATCACCCGAGAGCACATGTGTTTTTCCTCTTTTTTATGAACGAAGGAAATCGAGAAAATCTTGTTATAGACACTGCATACACCGAGGTCAGGGGCAACGCTTTAGGTTGCCTGTAGTAAAGAACCATGTGTTGTCTATGTATTATTTGTTCCTTTCTTTTTTCCTCATCTACTTCTTATGGATGAATGATCGCAGATACTTGGGAAGGGGCTTTTCCGATTGGATTCATGAAATTCTAATGTCCTGAATAGTAAGGGTGTGAAACAGTTTCACGGGTAATTGCATAATTTGTCTTACCTCTAGCATGTACAAGAATATACACTACAGTTTCACGTGCACATTGTAAAAAGCGATCAAACCTTTTATACCTATAAAGTGAACAAACATGTTTTGGAACTATGGTTGTGATTGTATAAGACAAGCAGACTGGTTATTGCTATATATTTCAGGGATACCTGGAATTACACAAGAATATTCACTACAGTTTAACGTGCACATTGCAAAAAGTGATCAAACCTTTCATACCTAGAAAGTGAACAAACATGTTTTGGAACTAAGGTTTAGATTATATAACTCAACTAGACTGGTTATTGCTATTGAAATGAAATATACATGGAATTTCACAAGAGTATACAGTACAGTTTCACGTGTACATTTTAAAAATCGAGCAAACCTGTAAAGTGGTCAAACACGTTTTGAGAGTATATTCGAGATTATATAACACAACCAGGCTGGTTTTTGAGGTAACACCCATTTTTAGGGCCAATCAGAGACAGCGGTGGTTATTCTATATACGATAACTTGATTAGTAATTGGATTCAAATAAAAGGAGTGATTTTCATTCGTCCTTGAGATTTTGTATATAACGGGCATGTGTTACGATTAAATTTTCATAAGGTACCTACCATAAGGTACCTAACATACCATGGATAACACATTTGATATTATTGACTTTGATGCTTTGGCTACATCGATTTATAATGTGAGTTCAGTTTACTAAATTTTCTTAATTTATTTCAAAAAAAAATCAATTTACATAGTCATCCTTCCAGTAAATTCAAATTCAGGGCATATCCCCATCCCTCCACAATTCAAACTCTACTATATTATGATTATAGTCGATAGAAAGCGTAAACTACGCTCTTTTTTCCATTACTTAAACCCCATCTTCCCTCCCCCTCTGTTTGCGACTTTAATTCATTCTTTAGAAATGATTCTTTGGTTCAAAATGTCATTTCCTATCGAGCATTTAAAATGTGCTTTTGTTGCAGTGTGGATTAAAACCATGTGTGTTTAATCTTTTTACAAAAAGGTGATTTCATAAAACAAACTTCACACGATTGTGTAATCGGCACTGAGTAATTACAGATACTTTTGTGGAATTCTAGACAATTTGAAAAATATATATTTTTGGTCAAATTAGCGAGAGTAAATCCTTTGAAATGCAAAGAGGGGGGCTTGGGGTGTTAGTATTTGTTATCCATTTTGAGTACTCAGTGTTTATATGGGGGGGGGGGAGGTGGGGAAGGGGCAATGTATCAATTCTAACACCTTCGTTGTAAGGTGAAAACAAACTATTTCTACGCATGAAAAGTATGGGGGGGGGGGTTAAGCAAAAAAGATACATAGCTTTATTATGCGTAAATTGAATAGCATTTTTACCTATGATTGCAAATTTTATGGCCTGTAAGCTGTGTGTTAACAATCTTTTTTATCTTATTTAAAGCCTATAGACTGGGACATTTAAAAAATGTTTCTAAATGGTAAAAAATAGAAACACTGATTTTTATCCTAAGACTACTGTTTGTCAAAATTTAATTTTTCACAAGTCGTGTAATAAAACGTTTGATTTCTAAGCCTAATATATTTCTTACAAATTTTTACTTTTTGCTTTGCTGAAAAGAGGGGAGAATCCTCGTTGCGATAAATGCTTTCTAGACAAAATTCTGGTTATGGGGCGGGGTGGGTACTAATTTTTCTTCTGTAAAAAAGGGGAATCGTTTTTCCATACTAAATGTTTTCTTCTTTTTTAAGGATTCCGACAATTACTCCCCCTTGAAAAGAGAACAAGAGGGAACGATGCCATATCGATGTAAGCTGCAAGGCCTTCCATTTTAAGATATGTCGGTTCCACTAAACATACTCTGGACAACCCGTTGTCCACTTAACTTTTAATGCCCAGAGCCTCTTACGTCAGTGCCAGCTCTACACTAACCTCTATGCAGCCTGGTAGAAAATTGAAAATAGAGTGGATGCATTCTCATAATGCCTCAGCCCCGTCTACTCAAGATCGTGAGGTTGCCCCCTTCATGCTTTTCCAGGGCCTTCAGGCACACAAGTGCAGTCTGAATTTGGAACTGTAAGCATTTTCACCTTCTACCTTCTACCTAATTATAGAAATATCTACCTATTTCTTTCCAACTTTTTTTTTAGCCTCTTCTTCTCACCATTTTTCAGCATTGTAAAAGTGTGTGTCAGAGATATTAAAATGTTAATCCCCCACCCCAACCAGTGTTTTAAATTTCTCTGCCCTCTCAGAGATACCTAAATATATTATTTTTTGATTGTCAAAGAAGCCACTCTTTTGCTTCTTTCTGAACTTTCTGGGGAGGGGGTGGAGGCAAGTATTTAGTTAAAATAAAGCTAGGAGGGGGAAATTAAGTTCTGAGGAAGGTGTAAAAAATGGTACTTATTGAATATCCTGGTAAATATCTGACTTAAAATGCTTCATCATAAGCAGGGTATTGCGTCTTTCTGCACTTTCTGGGGGTAAGGGGGTAAGTATTCAGTTAAAATAATGCTAGGAGGGGAAAATTAAGTTTTGAGGGTGGGGTGAAAAATGAACATAGTTTTTTAACTTTAAAAAAATAATGGTTATTTCACATAGAAAATAAACCCTTTTTTACAGATTATTGAACGAACAGTTTCATCTTCCTCAAGTTATGAAACATCCATTTTAGTGGACGTGAATCAATCCTCGCACCGCCAATGGAGTTTAGATATAAGCCTACACTAGTTCTTGATAAGATGGACTGGCATAGGGATTTTCTAAATGATTGTTTTGGGGACATGGCCAGCCTAGACGATCTAACTTGTGACATTGACATGGTGGAGGACCCAGAATGGACAGATAGATTTATGAGAGAGCATTTAGGTGATGTTAGTAGTACTAGTGCATCTGAACCGGGTCCTGATAAAGAAATTCCGTCACAGGACAATACAGGCTGGCTTGATCAGCTATCCCCAAACACCCTGGAAGATATACTAACTAGCTTAGAGGATTTCATGCCACCTCCATCCAATGCAATTGAACAGACTGGGGGTGGTGCTATTGACAATTCTCTGTCACCCTCCACCATTCTGGTTAATGATAGAGCTAGTACTAATAATGATATAACATCATCACAAGTACCCCCACTTCCAATTTTTTTTTTCTTTCTAACTCTGCCTTGTACTATACACAGGTGTACAGCACCAAATTCGGTGACCCATTTAACTCTTTGATGTAAGGAGATATAATAACAGATCCCCTGACCATTACACATTTATATACTAATAGGATTTAAGCCATTTTTGAATAACAGATGGGGGTGTGGGGTGGAAGGGAGAGTTTACTAGTATCAATAGCACTAAAAATATTTTTTTAATGAAAACGCTAGCAAGTTGTGTTAGAAATACTTGCACACAGAAATTTTGGAGATTCGCCCGCACTTATGAAATTATGGGGAGATTTTTCTAGATTGGGTTAATAGCATTCAAAGTAAATGGTAAAATTATAATGAGGGGGGTAGCGGGTCGGTGGTTTTATTTATTGACTGTTTAAACGTTAATATTTATAGATAGAAAATGATTTTTTATTAAAAGGGGGAGCGAGGTATATTGAATTAAAATATCATTCAGATTTAGAGGGATGTAGGGGATACAACGAATCTGTTTCGATACGAGGCTACAGTGATTCAAGTATGAATTTTTAATTACCGCATACAGACCTCTGCGTGATAATGCATCTAAGAAAAAGTTGGATGAAACGGCAGTTAATGGTAGGGAGGGTTCAAAGTTCCCCATAGTAGATTTTAATTGTTTAAATGGTCAATTTCCCGTGACACTAAAAGGAATAGATATTTTCGAGCGGGCTAATGCACATTTAAAGATTGGTGTCACGGTGTTACAGTATGAAACCGAATTTGAGGAGGGCCGCCGTTCCAATAAAAAGGGGGTATTCTTTCCAGTGAGGGCTCCTTCAATTGAATCATTGGAACATTGGGTGTGGCCTCTATACACGCCACCCACAGAGGCTGATTCAATTGGACATTTTAATCCGATTACCGATATTAGTTTGGATTTAAGCGAGGGTAAACATCGGCGTGGTGTGTGTTATTACTGTCCAACACGCCTTTCAAGATTTCGCTCTGATTTAAAGTTAAAGCATCAAATGAAACACTGTAAACGTCATGGATACCAGGCTTTGGAGACGGTAAGCGGAGAGAGAGTGATCTTACGTTTTAAAAATTTCCAAAACACGCTCCTACAGAGCAATAAGATCGCTTTAGACTGCGAAGCGAGACTCTAAAAGGAAAGGTGAAATTACAGATCAGTTGTACAAAAGGTTTTACCCACGCGGTTTAACGTCCCCTCGCTTTTATGGTCTTCCTAAAGTTCATAAGCCCGGTAATTCACTTCGACCCATTGTTTCTTCTTTTAATTCTCCTACAGCAAAAATAGGTAAATCCTTATCAGTGATATTTTGCCCACTAATTCAAGCTTAAAATTCCTATATTAAAAATTCCGCTGATTTCGTTTCCAAGGTAAAGTAAGTTTAGGTTAAACTAAATACAAGAATTGGCAGTTTTGATGCATATTCAACATATACCAATTGTGATCCTCAAAAGGCCGAACTGCTTTTGGAGCGAAAACTTAATTCTAACCCATCTTTATCAGAAAATTCTACTCTTTCGAATCAGACACTTCTTTCGCTTACAGCCCTTTGTAACAGAACTTTCTTTTACTTCCATTATAGAGGCATTTTTTATAGACAGAAATATGGGCTCTCCATGGGTGCCCCCTTTCTCCAATACAGGCTGATAATTTTATGGAAGACCTTGAAGAAAGGGCTATTTTGCAAAGTTCTTGTAAACCTGAATTTTGGGTTCGTTTTAAAGATGAAATTTTTTATTTATTGGAGCATGGTGACGAGTCTCTGGGTTCTTTTCTTCACTTGCTCAACTCCTTGGATTCAAAACTGAAATTTACTCAGGAATCAGAGATAGAGAGGCGTCTTCCTTTCTTAGATGTTCTGGTGCACCGAAATGATTCATGTTTTGAGTTTAGTGTCTATAGAAAACCCACACATAATGACCGTTACTTAAGTTATTCCTCAAATCATTCTCCTGCTGTGAAAAGAGGAGTTGTCACTTCTCTAGTTGATAGAGCATTGAAAGTTTGTTCAACACGTTTCTTGGATTTAGAGCTCAACAACCTTAGAGATATTTTATTTGTGAATGGTTATCAAATTAGTTTAATAAATTATGTAATTGAAAAATGCATAAAAAGATTATCAGTAGTTCCACAGAAATCACAAATCAAAGGGAAAATTCAGTCTATCTTGGTCTCCCATATTTTAAAGGGATTTCAGACCACATTTCAAACAATCTAAGGAAAAATAACATTTACACTTATTATAGACCCAGAAAAACTATCAGGTCCCAAATTTATCAAGGTAAAGACCCTATGCCAATAGGTGAAAATTCCGGTGTCTACAGAATTCTTTGTTTGTGTGGTCTTTGGTATATCGGAAGAACTAATCAGCGACTAACGGATAGATTAATTCAGCACTCTAGTTCAATTAATAATACACTTAAAAAGCGGAAAAAAACAGACAATTTTGACTCTACCCTTGCAGAGCACATTTTTGAAAAACCAGACCATACTATTTTGTTTAATCAAGCTAGTCTTATTTCACATGACAAAGGTATTATCCAGCAATACAGAGAAGCAGTTGAAATTTATAAATACCAACATTTAGGTCTAGCTTTAAACAGAGATTCCGGTGATCTAAGAATAAACGAGTCATATTTTGGTTTTCTCAAAAGAGAAGCCGATACTTTAGTAATCCCTGAAATAAACCTTGAACCACTTTCCCAGTCATCTAATCAAACACGTGAACAACCCCTTAGGTATCAAAGGGTGTCTGCAAGAAATGAATTAATTAAAATCCGAAATCAAATTACATAGTTCTCCAACTTATTTAATTGCTGTTTCGTTTTGTTTTTTCGAGAGAATGTATTGGTTCCTTCTCTTTATCAGTCGTTCGCTAGTATCCGTCGGTGGGAGTTCCTATTTTTTTTGGATTTTGTGCAAATCGCAGATATTGGCAAATAACTCGCTTTTATGGTTGTTTGGTAGTTGTTTTTAATTCTTTTAATTTTTGGCTTTTATTGATACATCGTTTCATTTCGCACTGAAGGAGAGAGGCGTTTGTCCTCTCGAAATATTCGCTTTGTTTTTTCAGTATCTTCATTTGGCCTATAAAAACCCCATTTTTGCTCATTTTTCTTTCTTTATGTGATGTCAGGCCAATGTGGTTTAAGAAATTATCTTCTTCATACTTATGGGGAGAATTCAACAAATGTTGTCACTACATTCATATCTCTTGTGAGAAAAAAAGCTAATTTGATTAATAAACAGTATTTTCTTCATAATTATAAAATGTACCGTATTTGACCCAAGTCAGTGCAACCTTCACTTCACTTGAACACACGTAACGAAAGGCAATTTACAGAACGTATAGGGTCTGGTGTTTTAAATCATGTTATTAGTGACTGCAAAAGCAAGCGCTACCGGCTAAATCAGAATATTTTCAAGCTAGAGCGAGAAATATTATGTACGCTTTCTTATGCTGATTTTCATCAAATTAAGGCTATTGCTGAAAATTCTTTTCAGTATGATTTTAGGATTTCTAGACAAAGACTTTCTGAGAAATTACACCGTTTGAAGTTGGAAAAACTCTAATAATCCACGTTTTGTCCCAAATGTGTATCCTGGTCCTGCTGTGACAAATCTCAGCTCCATGCCCCTTACAACAGAGCAAAATCAGGTTCTGTCGAAAGGATTGAAATTTTCGATAACCCTTTCGAAAATACCTTATAGTGAAATTATCACGAACACAGAGGGGGCTTTTCATGACTCTCGTGCGGATATTGGAGAGATTACTGAGGTTAGAGCTCAATTTGTTGAAACTTTGTTGGATTCGCCTTCTGTTAATACTCCAAATTAAAAAATGTTTAGTAAAAATGAATACTTGGTCTTACAAGCACTACATAAAGATCGTTCCATGATTATTATGAAAGCCGATAAAGCCAGAACTGTTCTTGTACCAGAATCAGATGATTACGACAAAAAAGTCAGTGAAATTTTAAATGACTCTAACACATATGAACAATTAGCTACCAATCCCACAGAAAATTTTGTACAGGAAGTCCGAAAAGAGCTTTCTTATCTAAAAGGAAAAGGTGAAATTACAGATCAGTTGTACAAAAGGTTTTCCCACGCGGATGTACGTCCCCTGGCTTTTATGATCGTCTTAAAGTTCATAAACCCGGGAACTTACTTCTACTCATATTTTTATCTTTTAATTCTCCCGGACCAAACATTGGGAAATCTTCACCGGTTAAATATTGCATGCTAATCCAAGCTCAAAAATCCTATATTAAAAATTTTATCGTTTTTTTTTCCAACACCAAGAAAGTTTTGGTTAAACAAAACACAAAAATTAGCAGTTTTGATGCACATTCAATGTATACCAATTGTGATCCTCAAAAGGCCGAACTGCTTTTGGAGCAAAAACTTAATTCTAACCCATCTATATCAGAAAATTCTACTCTTTCGAATCAGACACTTCTTTCGCTTACAGCCCTTTGTAACAGAACTTCTTTTTACTTCCATTATAGAGGCATTTTTTATAAAAAGAAATATGGGCTCTCCATGGGTGCCCCCTTTCTCCAATACAGGCTGATATTTTTATGGAAGACCTTGAAGAAAGGGCTATTTTGCAAAGTTTTTGTAAACCTGAATTTTGGGTTCATTTTGAAGATGACATTTTTTATTTATGCGAGCATGGTGACGAGTATATGGGTTCTTTTCTTCACTTGCTCAACTCCTTGGAATCAAAACTGATATTTACTTAGGAATCAGAGATAGAGAGGCGTCTTCCTTTCTTAGATATTCTGGTGCACCGAAATGATTCATGTTTCGAGTTTAGTGTCTATAGAAAACTCACACATAATGACCGTTACTTAAGTTATTCCTCAAATCATTCTCCTGCTGTGAAAAGAGGAGTTGTCACTTCTCTAGTTGATAGAGCATTGAAAGTTTGTTCAACATGTTTCTTGGATTTAGAGCTCAACCACCTTAGAGATATGTTATTTGGGAATGGTTATCCAATTAGTTTAATAAATTATGTAATTGCAAAACGCATAAAAAGATTATCAGTAGTTCCACAAAAAACACAAATCAAAGGGAAAATTCAGTTTATCTTGGTCTCCCATACGTTAAGGGGATTTCAGACCACAGTTAAAAAAATCTAAGAAAAATTACATTTACACTTATTATAGACCCAGAAAAACTATCAGGTCCCAAATTTATCAAGGTAAAGACCCTATCCCGATAGGTGAAAACTCCGGTGTCTACAGAATTCGTTGTTCGTGTGGTCTTTGGTATATCGGAAGAACTAATCAGCGACTAACGGATAGATTAATTCAGCACTCTAGTTCAATTAATAATAAACTTAAAAAGCGGAAAAGAACAAAAAATTTCGACTCTGCTCTTGCAGAGCAGCTTTTTGAAAAACCGGACCATACTATTTTGTTTAATCAAGCTAGTCTTATTTCGCATGACAAAAGTATTGTCCAGCACTACAGAGAAGCTGTTGAAATTTATAAATACCAACATTTAGGTCTAGCTTTAAACAGAGATGCTGGTGATTTAAGAATAAACGAGTCATATTTCGGTTTTCTCAAAAGAGAAGCCGATACTTTAGTAATCCCCGAAATAAACATTGAACCACTTTTCCAGTCATCTAATCAAATACTTGAACAACCCCTTAGGTATCAAAGGGTGTATGCAAGAAATGAATTAAGTAAAATCTGAAATCAAATTAAATAGCTCTCCAATTAATTTGATTACTGTTTCATTTTGTTTTTTCGAGTGAATGAATTGTTTCCTTCTCTTTGTCGGTTGTTCGCTAGTATCCGTCGGTGGCAGTTCATATCTTTTTTGGATTTTGTGCAAATCGCGGATATTGGCAAATAACTCGCTTTTATGGTTGTTAGGTAGTTGGTTTTAATTCTTTTAATTTTTGGTTTTTATTGATACATCGTTTCGTTTCGCGCTGAAGAAGAGAGGAGTTTGTCCTCTCGAAATATTCACTTTGTTTTTTCAGTATAGTCATTTGGCCTATAAAAACCCCATTTTTGCTCGTTTTTCTTTTTTTATGTGACTTTGTTTTTTCGTGCATAAATAGACCGGTGGGTAGGGACTCTCTGAGCCCCTACAATTTATCTTTAGTAGAGGATAAGAGTATGCCCTGGGTACCTTAAAAACAAAAACTAATTGCCGACCTCAACCCGAAACAGAATATCATTGTTCATCACGTGCTATTGAAATGGATGGTGTCCAATGGTTTCAAAGTCACAAAGATCCTTATAGCCCTCCAATTTGATCATAAGCCTTACATGAAAACGTTCATTGACACCTTTGTCAGTAAGCGTTAACAAGCAAAAACGAAAGTTGTAAAAGTAGTCTGTAAACTCAACTTGAACTCAGCCTTCGGTAAAATATGCGAAAGCGTACGAAACAGAAGTCGATGTCACATTGTAACCAATCCCAAAGATTGTGCTCGAATCATTGCGGATCCAAACTTCAGATCGTTCACAATCATAGACTCTGATATGGTGCTTCTACATCGCAAGAAAAGAAACATTGTTTTAAATAAAAATATTGCAGCTGGGAGTGCAATAACTGAATTATCTAAAAACCTCATGTTGTCATTTTATTATAATGCATGCAATGTACAGTGGCCGATTGAGGGACAAGTTCAAGTGTATTACGGTGGCACTGATTCACTCCTGTTAAAAGTCAAAACTGAAAATCTATTGAATGATTTGGAAAATGGAGAGTACATTAGCTCACGAATGGACTACACTAATTGGGATGAATCCCGCTACCCAGAGCTAGTGAAACGCCAGGCCCCAAATCAATTTTTAATGTTAAAATCTGAAACGGGTAGCGATCTGATATCCAGTGATATGTTTCTTGGGTCAAAGGTATACTGTGTGGATACACACAACAAGAATATCAAACAAGTTTTCAAGGGGGTACCTTCACACTTTGTAAAAAGTAATTTCGACATGATTGTGTATAGAAACTGTGTGGAACGTAGTTTAGTCCCAAGAGCGAAAGTCATGGCGATTCGTTCTTTACAATTTAAAAACTACACAGTTAGAGTAGAGAAAAACTCCGTGTCAGCCATATCGGACAATGTCTATGTACTTGAGGATGGTGTGAAGGTACTACCACACGGTCACTATTTAATCTCAGACCGAGTCGAATGTTTAGAGTACAGAAAACAACTCGGTCTACAAAAATTAACTTAAATTCATTAAAAAAGTACAAATTGGGTGGGAGGTTTTTTTTTGGGTGATGGGTGTTTTAAAAAAAAATTTTTTTATCACAAACCATTTTCAATGTGTGGGTGTGTGTGTGTGTGCAAGGCAGAGCAATTTCAACATAAATTCCACTATTTAATGCCACCTCCAGCCCGCCGCAGCGTGCCCCGCGGCGCTTCCCGGCCGCCGCAGTGGCCGCCATCAGCCGCTGCAGCGGCCGCCCCTGGGGGGACACCATTTCAAATTTCAAATGCTGTAAATAAAAGTTTGTGATATTATTTTAAGTGTGCATATTCTAATAAATGTTGTATTTTTTATAAATAAATTTAAAAATGTGTATTTATTAAAGTGTTTTTTTTCTCGTGCTTTTTTTCATTTAGTGCTTATTTTTTATTATAAATAAATAAAAAAAGGGTATTCTTTCGTGTTTAATTTTTTTCATGTTCAATGTAGTATTTATAAAGTGCTATTACTTTTATGCGTATAATAAAAGAAAATATCATCCTTTATTGATTTTTTGCTTATTATTCTTGAACGGAGTAGTAATATGGAAATTATTTAGTCATTAGACAACTATAGTCTACAGTTAGTTGTCTAGGTGAACTGTTGAAGGGAACATGTATCAATTTAAAACACCATTCAGATCGTTTCTGTGTGGGCCATCAATATCAGGCAAAACAACACTCTTAACTAAAATAATTAAAAATTGCGATAAAATGTTTTTGGAAAAGCCGAAAAAAAATCTACTGTTGTTACAGTATTTGGCAGGAGTCATACGATAAAATAAAAGCAATTGGCAAAACGGGGTTGGTGCAGATACAATTCATACAGGGACTTGATGTTTTCAGCCCTTGTCGATTGAAGTTCATCATTCTGATCATGATACAATTGACACCTTTCTTAAACAATATTCCAATGAAACGATTGTCAAGAAGAAAAATTTCAATGTTGGTGATACTGTTCGAATTAATAGAACAACTAATGTTTTTGAAAAGGGGAATTACTTGTGGTCCACAGAACTTTTTAAAGTGGCAAAAATCATAGACACTAAACCCATAACTTATCGTTTGCGCAATACCAAAGATGAAGAGATTCTTGGCGGCTTTTATGACTATGAACTACAAAAAGTTAAAAATAATAGTGAAATCTATCAAATTGAAAAGATATTAAAG
>NC_142804.1:61148717-61204048 GCF_049724085.1 Artemia sp. Qi Xiang Cuo | reverse complement strand
TAAAATACCCCAGTCAAAAGAGTCGGTGCATATCTTTATACCAGGGATCTGCCGCAAGAGAAGGCTTAATAATCACGAATCCAGTTATTTAATGAATAGAAAAGTGACAACTCAAAAAAAACAAAATGTGGGTACTAGATGTAATAAATTATTATAGTATTTTTGAATTTAGAATGAAAATTATCATTAAGGAAACTTAATAGGCAACCAAAAGGGCTAGCGTCCTTATTAATAGCCAAAAGTGATTGGAGGGCAAGTAACCCCCCTCTCACACCCACATTTTCCCCAAACACATTCAATCAGAATTTTGAGATAGCCATTTTGTACTACGTAGTTGAAAGTTCTGGAAATCAGGTCTTTGAGCTGACCGAAGAGCGAAGGTGTCTAGCTTGAGATTCGGCCATGCGCAACATTACCAACTCCTCTTTAAAGGATAAGTTTTCACATTAATTTTGATTTTTTGATACATTTAGAATGAAAATTTGCAACAAGGAAACTTAATAGGCAATTACAAGAAAATCAAATGATCTACTGAAATTGAAATGAATAGTCCATTCATCATTTTGTACCAAAAAACGTTAAAATTTTGGGGGGTCAATATAATAGAATGTGTCCTAAAGTGGTTTTACCAAACAGAAAAGACTAAACGTTTGAAGCTAAGTAGATATTGTTGTTAGAAATCGGACTTGCTTTAATAATCAAATATCTTTGAAAAGACAGCAAATTGTCTGTGGACTTCAAGTGAAGGAACAATACGGAAAAAAATGGTCAAACCTCGAGAAAATTGCAGCAGAATTTTTTATACCACAATGTTCGGAGAAATCAGCTTAATCATACAAAAAAAAATCCCCCCGAATCCCCCTCCACAAGTATCGCAAATTCGCCCTTGAAGGGGGAAATCGATTTTTGTAATTATTAATATTTTGGAGTTTAAATAGTTGTTTCCTATCAAATCAAGCATGCCAACTCCAAATCTGAATTCAGATTTTAATTTTCAGTACCCTAATGTCCATTTCCACCCAAAAAGAGCGGAGGGTGGGAGGTAAAACTTGAAATTAAAAGGTTACTAGATTATTTGGTAGTTTCCTTTGAAATCAATAGCGGTGAATTTAAAAATGAAGTTGAAAACTTGATATTACATAAGATTTTTTTTTCGGCCAACCGTCTAGGGCTAAAAGGAAAGCAGGTCGTCCCCGTCTGTGGTGGGAGGACGTCATAAAGAAAGATTTAAAGGAAATGGGAACTTCGTGGGCGGGTGTAAAAAGGGAGGCTTTGAAAAGATTGGGGTGGAGGAGGAGCGTGCGTAGCTGTGTTGGCCTCAAGCAGCTTGCTGCTGTGGTGAGTTGTTAGTAGTAGTAGCAGTAATTTTGAATACCAAAAACCATTATACTTGTTGGCTTAGTGTTTCATAATCATAAAAATTAAAAGCTTTTTCAAAATAAACAACTAGATCACTATACAGCGCAATATTACTACTCCTGGTAAAAGCACATAAATGATAAAGCATGTTTTATGTTGTTTTCCTTTTTTTATCCATATTCAGGCAAACTTTCTTATGTACAAATAATCTGGGATATTTAACTTCAAACTCCAAACAAACACATCTTTTGAATAACATATTTTTTAGTTTAATGTCATCAATATATTGGTTTTTACACTTTTGTTATTAATAAGGATTCTTTATTACTTACCATTTATTACATTGAAGAACTTAAATGATTTTTTTTAATGCAACCAAATCATAAAAAAAATATTTGTGGAAAACTGGGAAGGGGTTACTTAGTTACAAATTAGAACTTTTATTGCCCTTATCAAGGGTCAAAACCTACTGGCAGGTAGTCAATCATGGGACTAATAAATTCCTTATGATTACTTTATACAAAAAATTTATATAATTGCTTTATATATAAAAAAATAGATAGGTGGTTTTTGTTTACTGTTACAACAACAAAAATCAGATATTTATTCTATCTGTTCAGCAGCTGCTGCAATCTCTCAACAGACCAAACATTTAGAAATTAGCTTACTATTCCTACAAGAATGTCAAATTTAATCTATAGTAACTAATAGTATTTTTAAATGCAAAAAAGAACCCGATCCACTCAAATACTGAGCCCTTCATAAAGCACATGGTTTGCTTCTTCAGACAAACCTAAAAAAAGTTGTGTGTCCACATTTAATTGAACACTGGCAGGCACGTAATTTGCTATAGGATAGGATTCTTCCCCCCCCCCCCAACCCCAGTTATAAATGCATTGTCAGAAAATAAGAGGTGTGGGGGGGGGTATCCTACCTCTGCTCACTCTGAATCTTAAAAAGGGCAATATATATATATATATAAATATAGTTGTAAAGAATAAAGCTAAGTTTTGGCTACGAATATGGGTGTCTTGCGGTCGGCCAAATCGAGTTGTCTTCGATCTGAAGCAAAGTACCAAGCGTGCTTATAAAAAAACGTTTACGGCAGTCTAGGGTATGTGGTTTTTATTTTCCTGCGTCTAGAAAGAAGTGGTCTCATGTTATGAATTTGGTTAAGCCTAGAAATGATTTTTCTGAAAGTCCTATAGCAGTTCATACTTGGGTGTCGTATTATAATGATATTTTTGGCAAGGTGAACCGGGAAGTTGAAAAGCTTTTTAGTAAACTTCTTGGGTCATGCCCGCCTAATCATATTTCTCAGAGTAATTTATTGCCAGTTTCTACAGTTGATATTAGTCAAACTATTAGGAAAATGAAATCTAGATCTGTTGATCAAGAAGGAGGTGTTTCTTATCATCTAAAAGTAGTTTGCCCGAATTTGACAGATCATCTTCAACTACTGCTTCAGATGTGTTTATCTACTTCTATGGTTCCCGAAAGTTTTCTCTGTGGCATAGTCACCTTGGTTTTGAAGTATGGGAAAACTTCGTCAGAGTGTAGGTCTTATCAACCAATTACTGTGTCGTGCACTCTTAGCTAAGTTTTTGAACATATTCTTCTCTCTTTCATTTCGAAAAATTGTATTTTTGGTTCAAACCAATTTGGCTCTAAAAAAAGGCTGGGATTTCGGCATACCGATTGTGTTCTTGGTTCCCTCCTGTTTCAATCTGTTAATGATAATTCTCTCCTTCATACCTGAGCTCATAATCTTTTGAAATATTTTGATAGAATAAACCACTCAAATGCACTCTCGCCCTTTTTTTCGAACGATATTAACCTTTCTATTGTTGTATTATCCCAGTACTGGTATTTAAACTCTTTTATTTAGATAAAATGTAATAGAGCGGTTTATGATTAAAAGGTGCTTCTTTGGTATGGAGTCTGACAAGGTGGTGTGATTTCTCCAACTATTTTTAAGTTGTGTATTGCTCCTATTCTTTTATTTTTGCCTTTGAATTTCATTTCTGATGGAATTAATGTCTCGTACCTTGCTTAAGCAGACGATGTTCTCCTTGTCAGTCGTTCTAGGGCTGGACTCACACATACTGTCAGCTGGATCTCAGACCAGTTCAGACGGATTGGGTTTATTTTGAACGTTGATAAGTGCAAATATATTTAATTTAATTTGAGTGCAAGACTCCCTCTTAATTGTGTTTTTTTCTCTATTCCTCGTGTCTCTTCTTTTCAGTGGGTTGGTCTTCAAATTACTAATAAAATCAAAACAATTTAGGCTATGAAAGTTTCTAATGCAAAAAAAAAAAAAAAATTAATGATGGAAATTAAAAAGTGTTTTCAAACTTTGGGAGTTGGAATAGACACGCAGTTGGGAAATTGTATTCTTCATTTTGCGATCATTCTATTCTTTTTTTAACTGTTTTTATTCCAATTCTGAAGCCTAAATATCTTAATTCTATCCGGACTTGTAATTTTAAATTTTCTCGGTGCCTTTTGTGCCTCCCTCCGTGGTTCCGGAACCAGCATCTAATATCGTGATGCGACCTCCTTAATTTACGGGAAAAAGTGACTATGCTTGCGGTAAAGTGGTTGCTATCGACAAGTCTTACTATGCACCATAATTTACGTTGTTTTATGTAAATAACTGATAAGTGTGCGAGTTTGCTTTTTTGTTGTTTTTTGGTTTTGTTCTTGATATACTCTTCTTCTTTTTTATAGTGGGTAATAAATAAATTATATATTATTATTATTTCTATTATTATTATTATTATTATATATATATATATATATATATATATATATATATATATATATATATATATATATATATATATATATATATATATATATATATATATATATATATATATATATATATATATATATATATATATATATATATATATATATATATATATATATATATATATATATATATATATATATATATATATATATATATATCTAGAAATTCTGATTACCAATACAATGAACCCCTCCAAAGTTTCTACAATCAACCTTTCTATATGTACCTTATATGCCCCTTAGGCATAACTTACAACCCTTGCCCTTAGGGCTCTGGGAGGTTTGTCATCCTCAAAGACATTAATTCCTAACCTTTCATTTATGTTGAACAAAATGGTTATCTCAAAATTTTGATTGGATGTGTTTGGGAAAAGGTGGAAATGAGAGGGGTGGTTAGATGCCTTCCAATCATTCAACTATTCAAAAGGGCACTAGCCCTTTCAAATTCCAATTAAATGAGCATGTTCGAAGTTTCTACAACAACAAATGGTAATCTCAAAATTTCTATCAGATGCATTTTGGGAAAATATGAGGTGTAAGGGGGGAGGGGGAATCCATCCCCCCGTCACTCTGAATCTCAAAAAGGGCACTAAAACTTCTGATTAGCAATCCAATAGGTCCCTTAGAACGCTTTCCCTGAGGGCTGTAGAGGGGAGGGGAGGTTGGCATCCTCAAATATATAATTTCTGGGCTTATCAAACATAATAGACAAAATGGCTATCTCAAAATTTTGATTGGATGTGTTTGGGGAAATTTCCCTCAAATCACTTTTGACTATTAAAAAGGGCACTAGGCCTTTCAATTTCCAATCAAATGAGTCATCTTCGAAGTTTCTGCAACAACTCCTTTGATACAAAGTGCCCAGGACTAAAACGAAAAAAATAAAATAAATAATAAATAATACTTTGTTCCCACATTGATCTTTACTTAGGCACTGCAATTGCACTGCCTATGATAAACATTTCCCCTCTATCCCTTCCCCCTCCCTTTCTCTCATTCTGTCTCTCTTCTCTCTTGTGATGTTTTTTTGTTTTTTTGTTTCCCTTTTTTCTCTCTTGTAATGTGTTGTTTTTTTATTCTACTAAAAGTATTAAAAAGAAAAGGTGCCTAAAGTATGTTAAAAAGTATTAAGCACTCTGTGGGGAGCAATTAATCAATTATCTTAGGCTGTATCACTACTGAAACCTGGCTTGACTGACTGTGGTCTAACTTACATTGATAATTAATTAATTTACTAATAATTCTTTGTGTTTTCCAATTACTTTTCCTAATTTACTAATTTATGTAAAGAATGACTGTTGATTTAACTTTTAATCTTTTTGTTATGTTATGTGAAAGATAAGTAAAAATTATGTTTAGTTGCATATCATATTAAACCAATTTCATCAGAATTTCATAAGCAACAATCACCAGGTCTTTCTAACATTGAGAAAAACAATTCTGTTTTTCAAAGGGGTACAGAGTTTACTCTTAGAGGTTTTATTTACCCACAGTATATCTAAAGGGACTGAAAACGAAATATAGTTTAAAGATTTTTCGTTTTTTAGCTTTAAAGAATGCATTGTTATTAAGACATATATATATATATATATATATATATATATATATATATATATATATATATATATATATATATATATATATATATATATATATATATATATATATATATATATACCTATTATAAATCGCACTTGCCAGTGATAAGGACGAATCCCGTAGATGCCGGTCAATGATGATGATGGTGACTATGGTCATCAGGCACATCCCAAACTATGTGCCATGGCTTGCTGTCAATCTCTGTCAACAGCTGACTTGAAGGCTTCGGTATTAGGGGACGTGACTGCATTCTGGCTAAGCGAATTCCATAAGCCAACCACATGGTTGGAGAAAAATTTGTTTTGCAGCCTTGTATTTGCACGTTTCCGGTAGAGCTTCAGGGGGTGCCCTCTTGTTCTTGACAAACTATCTAACTGGAATAAGCCAGGTATGATATCGTGGTTACAGATCAATTTTTTATGTCATCAATACATCCCCTTGCTTACGTTGGTATGTGAGAGATGGTATATTGAGCCTCTGGAGTCTGGTAGAATATGGAAAATTTTGAAAACCCCTTATGCATTTTGTTGCTTGACTGCTGCACTGATTCCAGAATTGATTGGTCCTTTAGGAGATTAGTAATCACTGCTGGAGATCTACTGCAGAACGTTCTCTTTATTATACCGAGAGTTTGGATGGCTTTGGCTACTGCAAACTGCGTAAGTTGAATTTGAGCTTGTTATCAACCAAGACTCCCAGATCTTTTTTGCAGTGACTGGTTGTAAGTGGCTGTTTATAACCACCATTGGATTCCATAAAATACTGGCTGAGAGGGTTGTTTGCTCCGAAGTGTATGACCTCGCTATATCAAGATAAAAATGAAATTTTTGCAGCCATGAAATTCTATTTATTAAACGGAAAATAACTTTCAGAAAACTTCAAACGCTTTCTGAAAGATCTTGGTTATTTTGATTAAGATGAGGGCAAAATCTTTTAATAAGACATTATAGAGCACCCCTGGAGTATAGAAAAAACGAATCAAATTTATTCCCCAAATTTCCAATAATTTCCGTATTAATTTCCGTAATTTCTCTATTCCAAAATCACTAGAGGGAGAAATAGTACAGATGTCACACGCAATAAGCGGGTGCCACATGGAAGAGTCAAAAACGATTGGACGAATAAACGGAAATTTTTATTTTCCAAAAATGTACTCCAAAGAAAAACCTTCATACATGGCTGTCAAGAATGTGCCAAGCAAAAGTAGCGAACAAAAATGCATATAGTCAAATTAAGTCAATACCCTACCCCGTCAGGGATAAGAGAATTAACTTCCATAGACACAAGGGGTGCCGGAGGAGGTTTACCAGTTTCTAAGAAAAAGGGAATCGTTGTGTGTTATCAATAGTAGATCATTTCAATTCATATCTACACGCTTTTTCATTTAAAGATGTAAAAGCAAGCTCAATAGAGAAGGTTTAGTGAATCACCTATTTTTACAATATGGAATTTCCCCCAAAATCCTACTCAGCGATAATGACCCATGCTTTAGAGAAAGAATATAAGACGAAATAACAGAGTATTTGGGTATAAAACGCTGGTATACCTCTGCGTACATTGTATACGTTAAATAGGGTTGAGTTGCACGGGGGTTCAGTTAAAGGGGGTTCAGTTGCAGGAGGGTTCAGTTTCACGGGGGTTCAGTTACAAGGCGGTTCAGTTACACGGGGGTTTAGTTAAAAGGGCGTTGAGTTGCACGGGGTTGAGTTGCAAGAGGGTACATGGTGTCTGCAAACCGAAAAATTGAAAAAAGGATTTTTTTTTTCAAAACGATAGAAATCGGAACCTATTTCTTCAGATGAAGAGAAAACCGAAGCAATTGCATACTTTTATATAAGGAGGCCATGTCAATTTTACGACCTTTTAACAACCAAAATAGTTGGGAAGAATGAAAGAATATTTGGCCCGCTCCTGGCTACAATCTTTCAACAACCAACAAGAGAAAATGAGCAAGGTCCGATGCCCATCTGATAGTACTGACGGAAGTGACAAAGGAGAATTCCAAAGAAAACCTAACGTTTCAAAAGATAATTGACAAGACGATAAATCTAAAGAAGCAAAAAATTGGTCTAAAAAATTAAGCAGGTCTCGACGTCTATTTGATCGGACAAAGTTTGGATGATTTGCACTCAGACTAAGGAGAGAATTTTGTTTGCGACAAGTAATGTCACAGAAGATAGTGCTTTACCCATTGCTGAAATTCCTTACTAGAGTACTTATGGATGGTATTAAGTCGGACGTGATAACATGCAAAGCGACCAGTTTTTATGTCCAAGATTGTATTATCAAAGTGAAGAAAATTGTGTAAGAAGAACTAGAAATTTTTTCAAGAAGGCTGAATCATACAAAAAAAGTACAGCGTAGCAGTACTAAGGAGGTGGCAACCCTCTCGTATACGTAATAATTTCTGAAGGTTTTAATTTTTAATGTTGCTTCTTAATTTCAGTGGAAAATACTTGTATTTTTATATTTAATTTCTGAGTTTGAAATTAATGCTGGGAGATCCAGCTCCCACTCCCACGGAAAATTTCCTTCTCCCATGAAAACTCCTCCTAAGAAAGATCCTCCCACATAAGCAGCCCAACCAGAAAATTGCCCGGAAATATCTTTATACTTCCTAATAGCCAATACTATTTTTAATCAACAGGCAAAGTTTATAACTTGCATCCCTTGCCCGGGGGCTGTGAGGGTTCAATTCATCCTCAAGAACAGTTATTAGATCTTTCGACCATGAAAAAAAGGATATCTCAATATTTTGATCAGACAATTCTGTGTAAAAAAGGGGACGGGAGGGGGGCTAGCTGCCCCTCAATATTTTTGGTAACTTAAATAGTGCACTAGAACTTTTGATTTCCGATAAAATGAGCCCGCTTCCGATCTTCTATGATAACTTTTGCGATACAAACCCCTGAAAAAAAAATAAACACGCATCCGTATAAATTTCATGAATTTTAAATATTTTGAATAAGCATCAAAATTTGATTCTTTTGATATATCTATTATTATCAAGACTCTATTTCTTACAGTTTCGGTTACTATTGAGCAGCACTGCTCCTTACCTACAGTTCGTTAATGCAAACTGTTTGATGTAGACAAAACAATACAACAAACATTATTTTAGAAAATAGTTATTTAAAACAATTACCTATAACTCAGGGTAACAAAAAAATATTGTTTAAAATCTTCCAGGGTGTTCCAGCTGAATTGGACTAATTTTGATGCTCTGAGTCTGAAAATGACCTGAATTTTTCTCAAACAGGTCAGAATTTTTTGCTACAGATCTTTAAAAAGAATCTATTTTGTGAAAAAAAATCATATTTATGCGGATCATCAGCTGATAAAGTCCTGACGGTTCTTTCTGTTGCCTCAAGAAATAGACGTCAACATATTCAAATTTAATTTTTATTTACTCTATCCAAATTGATAAGCGAAATTCATAATAGCAATAAAAGAATTGGTGTTAACAAACTTTTAGAGTTCAAAGCATAAATCACTGTTTATTTGATTCCCGTGTGTGAGCAGCTGCTGGGTTGTCTGTCTACAGCGACCAGCAGTAGTCCGCTATCATGACTGGATCCCATCATCTCTGATACCTCTCCCTCACGTAGTGCACGTCCTGGTGGAGCCTTTCTTCCTTCTCTTCATTTATCACCCCATGGTTTTCAGGAAACTTCTCCATTTGTGAGAACAGTAAGCGCATCTTTATACTCATCAAACACCAGAGTTTTTGAGATCCTTCTATCATGCTACTGACGAGAATGGCGAGGTTTTCTGCCTTCGTATTCCATGAGAAGTTGTTCACCATTTGCGAAACCGATTTCCAAGCAACGTGCTCTAACGTTTCCATTGGGTTTTCTAATTTTGTGTCCTGTAGGAGCTGCCGTATCTGTGTGCCATCGAAAATGCCGGCCTTCAGCTTCTCAATGGTCAGTCAAGAAAAGTTCAGCACAGGTAGGTGAAGCCCCTCTCATCCTTATCCAGAGCGCGCGTGAACTGCTTCATTTTTTTTACAAACGAGTTATAATAAATAAATAAACAAACTTCTCATTTAAAAAACACAATCCAATGCATTACTGCATGCCGGACAAAAACCCGAAAAGAAAAAAAAAACAATTAAAAAAAAGATAAAAAAATTTAATATTTTCTTTTATTTCCTCGGACCCTAATATAACCCAACCCAAAAACAAATAAAATATCTTATCTCACCTCCCTCTTCCACCCCTCCAACAATAACAAATCGAAAAGTGTGAACTTCAGAATCATCCACGGAAATAACCCAACACAACTCACAACATTCACAAAAAGCGAGGAAAAAAAGGGGAAAGGAAATAAATCACTCATCCATTCAAAACTCAAACAATCGCCTCACCACCAACATTCAACCAATAATTCTCTACACACAACCACTAAAATCTTACATATTGAGAAAAACATCTTACTCTGAGGGAATTTCAAAATTCATCCAGATCTGTCTTATTTTTTACCTCCTCGGGAAGTTTTTTCCAGACAGCCGGGCCAGAAAAACGGAGAAAAAATGTAGACCTTTTTGTTACAGGAAACGGGGTTCGTATTGAATGGGCATTTCTTGTCTCATACCTACGTTGAGCTTCAGTATATCAAATCGAGAAACATACAGGTAGCAGGTTATTAAAACTTTTAAACATGAATAAAGCCGTGTAAAACTTAACTAGGCCGAACAGTGGCAGAATCTTGATACCGCCGTATTGCCTTCGAACAGAGTCAGAACCACGCATTCCAGATAAAACACGAACAGCTTCATTTTGTAGAACCCTCAGTGGCGGCAGATAAGTATTAGATGTCGCTGACCATACACTTACACAATATAACAAATACGGATGAACTAGCAAGAAATAGAACATTCTTAAAATTTTAGGAGGGAAAAAATGTTTCAGTTTCCGCAGCATTCCAACATTCCTGGCGATTTTTGTACACATTGATTCGATATGAGGTTTAAACGTAAGACAATCGTCAAATTGGACACCAAGATATTGGACATATCTATGTCTCTGAAGATATCCACTTTCTAGTTGAATACCATGGATCCAAGGATAATAATTAGCACTTCTTCCATATAGAATAGATTTACTTTTACTATGATTCAAACATAATTTATTTACACGCATCCATCTTTCAATACAACTCATTCCTGTATTTAATAGCAGAAACAAATCTGCCTCAGTCACAGCTGGCACTGAATACTGTGTATCATCAGCGATGCTAGGCAATATCATCTTGTTGTAGACAATCTAGTTGTAGGTCCCAGATGACTAAATATCCTTTTAAGACAGGCATTCAAATCGTTAATATAGATTAAAAACAACAAGGGACAAAGCACAGAGCCCTGTGGTACTCCGCATCTCACATTCATATAATCAGAATGAACATACCCAACCCTAACACACTGTTTCCTTCCACTAAAAAAAGACAAAATCAAACAATGAAAATTACCACAAATACCGGCATGCTCTAATTTTGATAATAATATACTATGGTCAACAGAGTCAATTGCTTTCATAATGTCCAGAAATATAGACGCAACTTTCAAAGCAGCATCCAAAGAATCATTGATAAATGTTTTTAAAAACGCAAATTTTTCTCTGTTGACATCCCATGACGAAATCCAAACTGAGTAGGTTGTGTACGGTGAGTAATGTGATATATTTAAAATATAAAAAAAAATTGTTTCCTTCTAAGGATATTTCCGATATAAATGCCT
Organism: Artemia sp. Qi Xiang Cuo; assembly: GCF_049724085.1. NCBI lineage: Eukaryota > Metazoa > Arthropoda > Branchiopoda > Anostraca > Artemiidae > Artemia > Artemia sp. Qi Xiang Cuo. The sequence goes on along the minus strand of NC_142804.1, from coordinate 61,192,533 downwards.
CGCAGCATTCCAGACATTTTGTTTTACAAATGTGAAGTGTGGAAAAACTACCGGTCGAATTACGGCACTAATCAAGAAAGACGGCTTTGAATTTCGCGAAAATACTTGGTAATAAAAAAATCACGAGATAGAAAGTTTCACAGGAAGTTTCAAGTTATCATAGAACTATGAATGTCTAATCATCAGAATATTGAAAATAAATTATTGGACGGTCAGTTAGCATAATGATTTTAGTTTGTAAAAATAATGCCAAAGTAGCGGGCCCTCCACAGGAGTTGGGCCAATCGTGAAATAGCTCTCATGGCACAGAATCAGGACTTATGATATATAGTGATGAAAATTGCTTTTCGCATCATTATTATGAGCATTTTTAAGAGAGACAATATGTTCCTACCATTCGGCGATACACTCTGAAGTGATCATTCTGTTTGTATTACTTATATATGTTTCTGTATACATGAAAGCGTAAGTTTCAATAAACCCATTACTTTTCTATTTGTGTTGTTTTATTTATATGCCTGTATCTCACCGCAAAGTAGAAAACTAGCTCAAATGCCTCCATTAGAAACATTCCGAAGGAATCTGATTTCTAATTAACACTAGAGGTAATCCATAAGGAGACGACCCAAGGAAGCGTAATTGCACTTCTGGATTGATAGTTGGAGAACTTCTAACCTACTATAGTTACGTATTTTATTTTCTCTCATAGGGAGTGGCACGGTCAATTTTCTACCCCTCAGTCATACTCTTCCCCTTCCCCCTTTACAAATGGTGCATTCTTTAGCTGCACAAGTCTATATCAACTTAGCAGCTTAAGTTAAAACCTAGGCGGTACAAGTGGAGCAATTCCATAACGGCGCAGTTGGCGCACTCCTTAATAATACAGCTTAAATCCTTAATGGCACAAGTGACACGGTCATAAGTGGTACAGGGCCGACTACCACACAAAATTCCCCCGGTACAAGTGGTGCGGTCGGTCCTGTACCAGTTATGACCGCGTCACTTGTGCCATTAAGGATTTAAGCTGTATTATTAAGGATCGTGCCAACTGCGCCATTATGGAATTGCTCCACTTGTACCGCTTAGGTTTTACCTTAAGCCAATAAGTTAATATAGACTTGTGCAGCTAAAGGCTGCACCAGTGGATAGCAAATCCGAAATATGGCTCGCGATCCCGTCGAATGAAATTCCAGAACATCTGTAACGCGAAGAACAGATTATATCTTACGAAAAAGGAGAAGGTTTTATTTGGGTAAATAATAACCACGAAAAAGATACAATTACAATAAAAAAGGGAACATGGCTAGTTCAAATCCAAGTTAGCTGGGAGAATGATTTAGATAGATGGGAAAATTTCAAAAGAAACCTAGTTAACGGCATTAAAACCTCAATTAACAAATATCCTCTAACTAAATCGCAATTTAAAAAAAAGCCACTCACTTCGGAGCCAATATTATCACTGCCTGATTTCGAGAATGGACAGTTTGTGGTTACAGCTGATGCCAAGTCGAAGGGCATTGCGCTATCTTATCCCAAAAATCCCGGTGGAAAACCCTAATTCCCTAGAGGGATTGCTTTAACAAAAAGTAATAGAGAAAATTTTTAAGCACTCCTGATGAAGCTTAAATAAAAGTATAAAATAAAATAATGTCTATTAAAATTATGTAGGACAAATAGTAAATAAATCGCGAATATTTCAAAAACCCAAGGGCAAGCAAATCATAATGACGGGACGTCATTAAATAATGGGAAGGGTAATATGCACTTCGAGTAATATGTAACATAGTTAAAATATAAAAAAATAAAATTGTTTCCTTCTAAGGATACTTTCGATATAAATGCCTCGCAGCATCCCAGACGTTTTGTTTTACAAATGGGAAGTGTGGAAAATTTATCGGTCGAATTACGGCACTAATCAAGGAAGACGGTTTTGAATTTCCCGAAAATACTTGGCAATACAAAATCACGAGATACAAAGTTCACATGGAGTTTTAAGTTATCACAGGAATATTAATGCCTATTCATCAAAATATTGAAAATAAATTATTAGACGGTCAGTTAGCATAATGATTTTAGTTTGTAAACATAATGAAAAAGTAGCAGACCCTCCACAGGAGTTAAGCCGATCATGAAATAGCCCTCACGGCATAGAATCAGGACTTATGACACATAGTGATAAAAAGTGTTTTTCGTATCATTGTTATGAGCATTTTTATGAGAGACATTATGTTCCTACCATTCGGCGATACACTCTGAAGTGACCATTCTGATTGTATTACTTATATATGTTGCTGTATTCATGAAAGAGTAAGTTTCAATAAACCCATTACTTTTCTATTTGTGTTGTTTTATTTATATACCTGTATCTCACCGCAAAGTAGATAACTAGCTCAAATGCCTCCATTGGAAACGTTCCTAAGGAATCTGATTTCTAATTAACACTAGAAGTAATCCATAAGGAGACGACCCAAGGAAGCGTGATTGCACTTCTGGATTAATGGTTGGAGAACTTCTAACCTACTATAGCTACGTATTTTATTTTCTCTCATAGGGAGTGGCGCGGTCATTTTTCTACCCCTCAGTCATATTCACCCCCTTCCCCCTTTACAAATGGTGCAGCCTTTAGATGCACAAGTCTATATAAACTTAGCGGCTTAAGGTAAAACCTAAGAGGTACAAGTGGAGCAATTCCATAACGACGCAGTTGGCGCGATCCTTAATTATACAGCTTAAATCCTTAATGGCACAAGTGACACAGTCATAAGTGGTGCAGGGCCGACTAACACACAAAATTCCCCCGCGTACAGTTGGAAATAAGAATTTTATTTAAAAAACCCACCATTCTTACATAAATCAGTTCTGCCTGTAATTACTCATATCATTCTTATCACCACTCTTAAACAGCGGTACCATATGAGCACTTTTCAAATAATCCGCGTAAACTCCAGTCTTAAAACAAGAATTAATCAAATACAACAGATGACCTGAAATATTAGAGAAAACTGAACGAAGAATTCTAACACTGAAAAAATCCAACCCAGCTACCGAATTCTTCATTGACTTCACTGTCGTCTCAAACTCTGCAATAGTCACTAGTCTTAAAAATATAGAGCATTTAGCTGCCTCATCGAGAAAATCATTATAAGAGCCATCACTGGGTAACTGCACAGCACTATCAGATACACTCTTACCAATATCTGTAAAACTTGCACAATTTTATTAGCAACTTGATTATCAGAGTGAGCATCTGGAATGTCAGGGATAGTCGGGGCAGCACGAGGGCTCACTATCGACTTGATGATTCTCCACGTTTTTAGCAGGGTTGCCCTCTGCTTCTTTAAATTTATTTTCAAAGTAGAGCTTTTTAGCCTGTCTTAAAAGGGTGTTAAGATTTCTATTATAACTCTTATAAATATCTTTATCTGATTGAGATGCAGTTTTAGTAGACTTTTCATAGAGCTCTTGTCTTTTATCCATCGATTTAAGTAGCGCTTTCGATATCCATGGTTTCTTTGCAGCATCAAAACGTGTACGCTTTTGTTTGAACTCTAGACTTTCATATATCATCTGAATCCGTTTTTCATACCATTTACCAAATTTATCATTAACACAATCAGTACCATCAAGGCATTCAAATGACTCATTCGGAAGTTTAGTCCTATATTTATATATAGCTTTCTTATCAATTATGGGCTGTTTAACTCCAGTCGTACCATCCTTGACGACAACAACTAATAGCTGCAGGGATCACAATAGCACAGTGATCGGAAACGTCGTTCACTAGCACTCGCGACAAGTCGCAACTAACATTCAAAAACAGATTATCAATCACAGATGCAGCAGCTCCCGATATTCTAGTTAGAATATTAACAGAAGGGGAAAGACCATAACGATATATAAGATTCAAAAAACTTCTTGCTTTCGAATTCACGTCTTACACATTATTCAAATAAATACTAAAATCACCACTTATAAAGCAAGGCACTCGCGAATCCGATATTTTATCCAATATATTATCCATCATGTCCAAAAACTCATCCACATTTCCCGACGGGGGCCTATAAACAACAACAAGAAATCGTTTCCGCCCAGACAATGATACCTCTAACACCATTGATTCAAAAACCATTTCTCGATATACAGCAACATCCAGCCTTGCCATAACATTATATCTATTTTTCACATAAATTGCAAGGCCACCATGCTGTCTTTCCACTCGATTCCAAAGAAACAGCCTGTAACCTGGTATATCCAATAATGAAAAGTCATGGTCATTTAGCCAAGTTTCTGTCAAAGCCATTACATCAGATTCCAGCCTAGATGAAACCTCATAAATATAATTAAACGAACTATTTAAACCACGACAATTCATACCATACATTTTCAGCTCCTGCATAACTTTCCATTCATTCAATTCATTCAGGCACAAATATTTTGAATCAGCACACTCGACATTCATTCCACCCTCAACCTGGTCTTCATTCATGGTACCCTCACTCATCTGCGAAAAATCAACACGACGACTCTCAAGTTTCCCAATCTATACAAATTTATCTCAACCATTATCAAACATCAAAGACGGGCAAGAGAACGAAGCGAGAGAAACTAAACCATTTAACTTACCCCCAATTTTCATTCTACCATCAAGATCCGAGGAAATAATGGGGTTTTACTTGTGGTAGAAGTACCCCACATATTCTAATATCTTCTAAGAAAGAAAGTGATATGTGCGTCCTCACCAAATAGATTTTCTCTTTGAGTCTGGAGGCCAAAAGCTCTGAGGAAGTCTTTGACAAACTGAGATCCCGAACCAAATCATTAAGCTCACATTGTGAAAGGGCTGTAGACTATCTTGTGCTTTATACTCCTATTCTGTATATCCTCCCTCATCTTCACCGGTGGCCTTGCTATCACTGTTGAAAACCTATGTGAACAATGGAATAGGAATATTTTCCAGGGAGGAACTGAACGGTGGGCAGATGAAAGGTCGAGGTACTGGAGGCTGTGTCAATTCTTCTGGTAGATGCAAGTATTATTGTTGGCACAGAAGCAACAATCCAATGCTGAGTCTAACGGCTCACTCCAAGTCATTGCAATTTCAACCGTCAGTGAAGCTTTCGTGCCCTTTGTCAACTTGCAAACTGTGTCTTGCACATGTCACGTGCAAGTGCACATGTCTTGCAAACTGTGTGCGGTACCCCATAACTTATCTTGCTCATCCAGTTTGACTTCAAAGTAAGCCTCGTAGGCGTGCTTTACAAATCCTGTTATTTTTCTCCTGTCCGCTGAAAGCGTGTGAAATTTTCTAAATGAAATTTAGAATCAATTTGATTGGCCAAGGGTTAATTAAATAGCTTTGTAATTATGCATACACGTATGCAGATACTTTAGAGCAATAAACTAATGTTGTAATTCGATATATTCTACAAGAAAAATATGATTGAATTCAAAACCCCTGATATTAGCATATGTATAGCTCAACAGGCAGGCCAGCCGTATGGGTGTATCTCAAAAAGTTGACCTGATAGAGAAAATTGAATGTGATATTCGGACTCAAAACACCAAAATTAGTCTATTACAAATGAGAAACCTTTGGTGATTTTTTTGCTGTTACCCAGTGTAATTGATGGTTAAATCAAAATTGAATAAGGCACTCTCAGATTCAGAGACTGGTTATAAAATTCAGCTTTATTGAGCTAATAACTATAATCACTGTCAAAGCTATCACTAGGGTAATCGTAATAAGGTCCATCATCATAACCATCAGATCCAATGGAATATGGCTGCTTACAGGATAATCTTAACAAGGGTAGAGTGTCCGATAAGTTAAATTTATGTGCCAAGTCGTAATTAACATATAAGTAGCGAAGCTTTGGACAATATTTCTTCACAGTTTCGAGAGTCTTGTCAGTGACTCCTAAGCAATCCTGAAAAGAAAGAGAGAAAAGATTTCAAAAAAGAAGGCACAAACTTGGCACTTATGGACTGATGCTATTTGATGAATTAAAACAATGTCAAGACAATTTTACACCATCATCGTCAAAGACAATCTAGCAAAAACATTTAACATTTTTGAAGCATCAGAAAAATATTTTTAACCAGCGAATAACCTGTCTGAACACCGATAAAAAAAAGAAGCACTAACACCTAAAGACTTTTTCAAGAGAATTTACAAACTTCACAGAATCATTGGATGGAATTCCAGACAGGAACATATTGAATTGCGATGAAATAAATTTAACTAGTGATCCCAAACGTAAGAAGATGACTTTCAAAGCCAAGACAAAAGACCCGAGATAATTAGAACTTTCGCAAAATCAGCATATACAGCATTGTTTGCTATTACAGATAATGGAATATACCCACCACCATCAACTAAATATAGAGACCTCGGAATACGAAAAAGAAAGGTCTCCGGGAGCACAATACAATCAAACAAATAGAGGTTTGGCTTATTCAACCTCATTTAATGACTGACTCTTTATGAAAAAAAAATGCACTTTACCCTTTTAAGAATCTGGACACAAATAGTACTGTTTAATTTAGTTTAATACCTCCTCTATTTGACCTGAAACGGAAAACTTGATTCCATTCGCAAAAAAAAAAACAGTTTACTTTCTTTGATGGCTTGGATAAACTTACGCTGTTTTGATTCAATTAAATTTTAAGAGCAGAAATGGGAGGGTTGGCGTGGGAGGATGAGCGTGGGAGTGGAAGGGGGATTAGTTGCCCTCAAGTCACTTTCGACTATTAAAAAGGGCATCAGCCCTTTCTATTTTCAATCGAATGAGCACTTTTCGAAGCTCCCATGACAACTCCTTCGATACGAAGTGCCCTGGTTTAAACAAATACAACAACAAAAAATAATACATTATACCCACTTCGATCTTTACTATAAAAATGTCAAGCCTTCCAATCACTTTCGACTATTAAAAAGGGCACTAGGCCTTTCGATATCCAATCAAATGAGCCCTTTTGAAAACGACAAAACTTTCTATAAACACCTTATGTGCCCCAAAGGCATAAATCAAACACCTTGCCAGCAGGTTTCTTACGTTAAGGATTCACATCGAAGAACAAATGTCATAAAGTTTTATCGCCGATAAACAACACGATTGGCTCAACATTGTTTTGGGCTTTGTTCGAAGCAATGATGGTTGTGAGAGGGGTGCTATTAGTCATTCAATAACCTTTGGATATTGAAATGTATAAACACCACTCCAATTTCTAATTGAATGAGCGCTTTCTGATGTTTCTACGACAACTTCTTCGATACGAAGTGCCCTGCTCTAAAGGAAAAAAATAATAAATAATAAATTGTGCCAACATTGTTCTTATATGCCCCCAGGGCATAACTTAACACCCTTGCCCTGAGGGTTGCGGGGAAGTGCCCTCCTCCTTACTTAGTCCCCGTTTCTTGTCTCGCTCTCGAGTATCCCCGTTCTTTACTTAGGCAGCGCGATCGTGCTGCCTATGATTTATACAACAACTTGCTATATAAACCTTATATCCCCCCAGGGCATAACTTACAACCCTTGCACTGAGGGCTCTGAGGGGTTTATCATCCTAAAAGCCCTAATTTCCAGAACGTTCAACTACGTTGAGTAAAATGGAAATCTCAAAACTTTGATTGTATGTTTTGGAAAATGGTGGGCGAGAGAGGGGCGTTAGTCGCAATCCAATCACTTTCAACTATTAAAAAAGGCACTAGCCCTTTCAATTTCCAATTAAATGAGCCCTTTTGAAGTTTCTAAGACAACGCTTTCAATAAAACTTTATATGCCCCAGGGCATAACTTACGACCCTTGCCCTGAGGGCTATGGGGGGAGGGGTTGTCACCCTTAAAGACCTTATTTCCAAAATTTTCAACCACGTCGAATAAAATGGCTATCTAAAAATTTTGATGGGATGTGTTTGGGGAAAAGTTGGGTATGATAGGTGGGTTAGTTGCCCTCAAATCACTTTCGACTATTAAAAAGAGTACTATCCCTTTGAATTTCAAAACGAATGAGCCCTTTTTCAAGTTACTACGACAAAGATTTCAATAAAAACCTTATATGCCCCAAGGCCAGTTGTCCTCTAATCACTTTCGACTATTAAAAAGGGCACTAGCCCTTTGAATTTCCAATCGAATGAGCTTTTTTGAGGTTTCTACGGCAACGCCTTCTTTAAAAACCTTATATACCCCCAGGGCATAACTTAAAGCCCTTACTCTGAGGGCTGCAGGGTAGTGTCCTCCTCAAAAACCTATTTTCTATCTGGAAATCAATTACGCTGAACAAAATGGTATCTCAAAATTTTGATTGGATGTGTTTGGGGAAATGATGGGCGTGGGGTGCTAGTTGCCCTCCAATTACTTTTGACTATTAAAAAGGGCACTAGCCCTTTGAATTTCCAATCGAAAGAGCTTTTTTTGAGGTTTCTACAACAATGCCTTCTTTAAAAACCTTATATGCCCCCAGGGCATAACTTAAAACCCTTGCCCTTAGGGCTGTGGGGGAGTGTCCTCCTCAAAAACATATTTACTATCTGGAAATCATCTACGCTGAACAAAATAGAAATCTCAAAATGTTGATTGGATGTGTGTGTGGGGGGGGGGGGGTTTGAGTTATGATGGGCGTGGGGGGGGGGGGCTAGTTGCCCTCCAATCACTTTCGACTATTAAAAAAGGTACTAGCCCTTCGAATTTCCAATAGAATGAGCCTGTTTTGACGTTTCTACGACAACACCTTCTATAAAAACCTTATATGCCCCCAGAGCGTAAATTAAAACCCTTGCCCTGAGGGTTGTGGGAGAGTTTCCTCTTCGAAAACATATTTTCTATCTGGAAATCAACTACGTTGAACAAAATGGCTATCTCAAAATTTTAATTGGTTGTGTTTGGGGGAATGATGGTCGTCGGGGGGGGGGGGGCTAATTGCCCTCCAATCACTTTCGACTATTAAAAGGGCACTAGAACTCTCAATTTCCAATCGAATGAGCTCCTTTTGAAGTTTCTACGACGACCCCTTCCATATGAAGTGCCCGGCTCTAAAGAAAAAAATAATAATAAATAGTACATTGTGCCAACATCATTCTAATATGCACTCAAGGCATAACTTAAAACTCTTGCCCTGAGGGCTCTTGGGGAATGTTCTCCTCAAAAACATATTCTCTATCGGGAAATCAACTACGCTGAACAAAATGGCTATCTCAAAATTTTGATTAGATGAGTTTGGGGGACTGATGGGGGGGCTAGCTGCCCTCCAATCACTTTCGACTATTAAAAAGGGTACTGGCCCTTCGAATTTTAGTCAAATGAGCCTATTTTGGAGTTTCTAAGACAACGCCTTCTATAAAATCCTTATATGCCCCCAGGGCATAACTTAAAACCCTTGCCCTGAGGGTTGTGGGGGAGTGTCCTCCTCAAAAACATATTTTCTATGTAGAAATTAACTACGTTGAAGAAAATGGCTATCTCAAAATTTTGATTGGATATGTTTGGGGGAATGATGGGCGTAGGGGGGAGGGGGCTAGTTGCCATCCAATCACTTTCGACTATTAAAAAGGGCACTAGAACTCTCAATTTCCAATCGAATGAGCCCCTTTTGAAGTTTCTACAACGACCCCTTCCACATGAAGTGCCCTCCTCTAAAGGAAAAAAATAATACATAGTACGTTCTGCCAACATCATTCCTATATACCCTCAGGCTATAACTTCAAACCCTTGCCCCGAGGGTTGTGGGGGAGTGTCCTCCTCAAAAACATATTTTCTATCTAAATAGGACACTAGCCACTCCAATTTCCAGTCGAATGAGCCCTTTTCGAAGTTTCTACAACTCCTTCGATAGTGCTCGACTGAAGAAGAAAAAAAAAACACATTGTGCCAACATCGTTCTTTACTTAGGCAGCGCTAGCACGCTGCCTATGATATTACTCCTTAGTCTAAGTTAAAAACTTTTTTTTCAATTTAATTTCTGATAGTTTTTAAATAATACCAGGAAGTCCGGCCCCCCTTCATGGAAAATCTCTTCTCCCCATGGAGAATCCCTCCACAGAAAGTTATTCCCAAGTAAAAACCCAACCCCTACTAGGAAAATCCCTCCCAGACAATTCCATATTAGTTGAAACTTCCCCATGAAAAATTTATTGCAGACGATCCCAGGTGAAAAATTTTCTTAGCACACTTTCCTTTGGAAAAGACTTTCATTTGAAAAGATTATTTTTAAATCACTCCAGAAATCCTCTCGTCCGTGGAAAAGTTTTCTCGCAAATACCCCGCCCACTAGTAGAAATTTGCTCCCGCAGAGAATTCCCTCCGGAGAATTTATCCCGTGGAAAACTCCCATGACACATTATCCCGTAAAAAATCCTCCCTCCAACGGAAAGCTACTCTAGACAACTCCAACTCAGTAAAAATGTCCTCTGAGACAATTTCCCTTAATATCTCCATATTTAAAATTAAGTCGACAAAGAGAAAATCCCCCCCCATCCACCCGAAAAATGTATATATACTCCCAAATAAGAAATACTATACGTAAAAAATGGGCAAATTTTTGATCACTTAAAGACCTTTTCCTAAGGGCTCTGGGAAGTCATGTTGTTTCCAAAGGCATAGTTATTGAGCCTTTCAGCTAAACTGAAAAAAATAGCGATCACAGAATTCTGATCGGACAACTCTGAGGAAAAAGGCATAGTTATTGAGATTTTCAGCTATGCTGAACAAAATGGCTATCACAAAATTCTGATCGGACAACTGAGGAAAAAAGGGGGATGGGAGGTGGTCTAGTTACCCTCCAATTTTTTTTGTCATTTAAAAAGGGTACTAAAACTTTTAATTTCCGTTCTAATAAGCCCTTTTCCAATATTCTAGGACTATGGGCTCAATGAGATCATCACTGGGAAAAAATAAAATAAAAATAAAAGCAAATACGCACATCCGTGACCTTTCTTGCGGAAGAAAATTACAAAATTGCACATTTTGCAGATGCGAGCTTAAAACTTCTGCAGCAGGGTTCTCGGATACACACAATCTGATGAATCTAAATCTTCGCTAAGACCCCTTGACTTTTAGGGGTATTCCCCTTTTTTGAAAATCAGGCACATCTTCGTAAGTGCGTAGTTTTTTATGGGTAACACTAAGCTGAATGAATTTTATACATTTTGGAATAAGTGTAACAAGCAAATTCTTTTGATATATCTATTGAAATCAAAATTCCGTTTTTAGAGTTTCGGTTACTATTGGGCCGTGTCGCTCCTTACTTATAGTTCGTTACCCCGAACTGCTTGATCCTCTTTGGCTAAAGTCTCGAGAGTAGCCAATAATTATTGAGGATCAAGTACCTTCATATGTCTTGACCGTAGCATTGAAAGTTGTAAAAAAAAAAAAATCCAAAAAAGAAGCTTTTCAAAAAAAAGTAGTCACAATAAACTCAATACCAGTACAAACAAATTTCTCCAACAATTCTAACTCAAAACGATCAAAAATTACTATTAAAAAATCAATGAGACTCAAAACAAAGTTAAAAAAAAATTCTTGTTTGTTGTCTTTTATGAACATTAATTAAAAAAAAAATTCCAAAAAAGAAGCTTTTCAAAAAAAGTAGTCATATTAAACTCAAGACCAACACAAACAAATTTCTATAACAATTCAAACTCAAAACAAACAAAAATTATTATTAAAAATCGATGAGACTCAAAACGAACAGTAAATAAAATAAACGATCATAAAAAACAGGAATAGCAGGTAATAATATAGAAAAAAAATCCCTGTAGTTGTCTAAAAGACAAAGAACTGATGAAAATTAAGTAAGTATTTGATATACAATGATATTATTTCTTGGAAACTCAGCAGTACAAAATTTTATTTCACAACATTTTCTATTTTATTTCTTATTTTGTAAATATAATGCGCAAATGATCCAACAAACTTTAGACTTTTACAGTTAGGAAAGGGCAGTACACAAACTCCTGTTTGTAGTAATTTTGCTCGTTTCAAGTTTTAACTGAATATTCAACAAAATTTTAATATGTTTAATATAACTACTTTTCTTTAAAAAACTTCTTTTTGGGGAATTTTTATTGGATTGAATATTCTGACTCTTAGTCGATCCTAAGATATTGCAAATATTCTCTAATGATAATCTGGATGTACATAGTGTCCTTTAATTTAGTTTAAGATCCCCCTAAGCATTCCTTGAAGGTTCAAATAGTGTTTAACATGACCTGTAAGTTTCAACTTAATGTCCTAAGTTATTCCTGATGCCGCCTATTGACAGTCAGCGTGCACAAAGCGTGTTTCGATTTTGTTCAACATTCCTTGAAAGTAGTCACAAGTAAATGTAAAAGCAATCGTATGCAGTCACAGTTGCAAGTTGTCGCAGTTGGAAGTAGTCACTGCTGTACTTGCAACCAGTCGCATTCGCAGCCAAAATACTGGTAATAGTAGCCCTGGACGTCTCAAGTTAATACCCTTACCTGTTCCTAAAATGTTGCAGGTATGCTCTTTTGTTAACTCGAATGAAGATTATGTTTTTTTATTTAGTTCAACATAACCCTCTTACCTAATGCTAAATCCTAAATATAAAAAATGGACACACTGATAATCTTACAATCCTTGTCCCGGGGCCTATGGGGCATGGGGTCAAAGCTATTAGACCTTGCAACTATTTTGAAGAAAATCCCCTTTAAATATTCTATTATTATAAAGAGAAGCATCTAAAAGGACAAGAGTAGGAGGGGGGCTAGTTGCTCCCCGTTGCTTTTTCAACTTAATTAAGTTTTTATTCCATCTTAATAAAGTTTCTAGTTAGTCACACAGTTTATCGAATTCTTTGCAATCAGAAACTATAGATATCGTATACTCTCTCGGACACGCTGACGATCATAAGAGTGAAGTTAGAGACATAAGAGAGAGGAGTGAATTTATGTTTTACCCTCCTTTTACTGAAGGGACTGATCTGTGTCATGAAATCAGCATTAGAATGCACAGATGAGCTCCAAAACAAAATAACAGGAATAATTTCTCAACAGCGTAAAAGGATCCTGAAACGTATTACCGATTTTCTGTGTTTATCCCATTTATTAACAATTCTCTGCAGCAGCTGCATCAGCAAGTCCTTAGCCACAGAAAGTTGCTGGAGTCACTAGAATACCTACTCTCTAAGCACCGTATTTCGATAGACGAAGAAAAAACAAAAGATATATCGGATACTCTGACTAATTTTTTATATCTTGATATGGACACCTATAGGGGAAGCTTGTAAGCTGAGATCTGGATAGAGTCAGAAAACTTAGCACCAAAATATTTCATAACGTACTCAAAAGAATGTGATAAGAACATTTTCTGCACCCTGTGTCACTTTTTGAAGATTGGTGCAACGATTCCCGTCACTATGGCTTCGTGTGAGCCTTCTTTTTCTACCCTGAGAAGAGTGAAATCTTATACTACGAGTGCCTCAGGTCAGGAACGGCTAATTTGATTAGCCTTATTATCCATACAAAGGTATGTTCAAATAAATGCAGAAGATGTTTTGGATAAAATAGCCCTAAAAAAAGGATGGCTTGATTTTGTTTTTATAATTACTTATTCAAAGTGTTGTCTCAATAAAAAATGTGCCTTATATTCTAAAATCTTAATTTTTCCTTTTTAACCAGTACTACCATCCCTCAGTCAATTTATCCATCCCGTTCCAAAAATTTTTGCCGAGTTCACCCCTACTCAGGATAAACGTACCCCTTTATAAACAAAGGGAAAGTTATGTAATGCAACATTTAAATAAACATGACTCTCAACAATCCCAAAATGCAGCCTAAATGTATATAACCGTTTCGAGCATAATCAAATTCAAACATTCCCCCTTTTCCTAACTATAAGTCCTGCTATTAAAAAAATGGTAAATAGTATGATTTATAATTCTCACCCTGGGGGCTTCGGGGGCATTGCATCCCCAGAGGCACAGTTACTAGACCTTCTGCCTATTTTGAGCAAAATCATTTATTAAAATTTTTATCAGTGTTGAGGGGATGGGCATTTAAAAAGGACAGGGAACTTGTAGTTCACAGATCCCTTTTCAACATACCTTGTAAGTTTCAACTTAACGCCCTTATATATTGCTGATATGCCCTTTTGATATGTACATCCTTTCCCTAAATGCATAATTATTTTACCTTGAACATTTTGAACAAAAAGGCTATTTCAAAATTTTGATCAATTTGTTTTGGAGAGAGGGCAGCTAAAAAGGACATGGCAGCATGGAGGGGTATGGCAGTACTCCAACCCCATTAAACATTCTCCTCAAAATTTCATGAGAGTTTTAACGCAACACCATCAGGTCTTCTGACGATATTGCAGATCCGCTTTTTGATAAACAGGACGTATATAATACCTTTTCATTAAGTTTAAGATACCCCTCAACATTCTCCAAAATTTCACCTTAATACCTTTGGCTTTTTCGGATACACCCAGAACCCGGGGTTGTCACCAGCTCAAAAATAAAATCCCGATTTTTCTTCAAAAAATCCCAAAAAATCCCGCCAGACGGTTTATAGACTATACAACATAGGGCTGCACAATGATGATGTAAAAATAAAAACGCGTAATTCGAAGCACGGTGAAACGTGGTTTCTAGTTGTGACTAACAACTGATTCACCAAAACTCTCCCTTTTTCTAGTGATAAATCCTGCATTTAAACAGTATGTAAATTACATAATTTACAATCCTTGCCCGAAACTGTGGGGGTATAGAATCCCTGGAGGCCTAGCTATTACACCTTTTGACCAATAGGAGCTAAACGAGAGCTAAAAAATTTCAGCCATTGTTGATGAGAGGAGGCACAAAAAAAGGGCAAGGAGGGAGGGGCGGGTAGTAACTGAGAAACAAATCATTTTTTATCAGAGAAGTTTTCTAATAATATTTAACAAAATAAATGAAGGTCATGTCCTTTTAATCCCAGAATTTAATCCTTAGTGCCTGAGGCAATATTTTCAGGGAAACGAACATACAAGATAAGAATTATATTTTTAATTAGGTATAACTAGCCCCTAATGTTATACAGGCTAGCTCTTTAAATACTGTTCCTGGCATCTAGAACATCATTTAGCCTATTCCTATGCATCTGCTGTTTAAATGCCTCATGCTATCTTTTGAACTTCAACGGCGGCAGTGAACTGTTTCTGTGTGAACATTTTTGCGATTTTCTGACATCCGCTTTCCGTGAGCTGTTTTGCGCAAAAAAAATCACATTAATGGGATGCAATGATTCCCTTTGGTCCAAACTGGTCCACGTTGTCGAAATGGGCTTAAATGGTTTTATTTTGAGCTGTGAGATAACTAGTTTCCTGATTTTAGTTACTTGAGATGTAGTTTTATACTGTAGGATGTCGTTTGAGGTATGAAGGTATATTTTTTCTCGAAACTGAAACCTCATTTTAAAAAAAATCACCTCAAGGGTAATACGATCTTTCTCATTGCGTAAAGTATCTTCTTTATTTTCACAGTGGCAGAACCACTTCCTGTTTAAAAAAGGAGCCAAACCGTACGATCGTGCCACCAAATTCACCTCTACCATATAGTCAAGTATTTCAGCAGTCAATATGGCGGTACTACTCTTGCTATTGAACAACTATATTCTAGTGGGAACATGAAAAGAGTAAGTAAGAAAAAGTTTATTTTCTTTGAATCAGAAGAAAAAAAAGATCCCATTGATGAATCAACAATCAACTTTATAGATAAATAAACAGGATATTCTTAAAAAAAGAAAAAAGGATGTTCTAGTAGGTCTTTCTAAAAACAAAAAACAAGTTTTTTTTCAACTGAGAGTAAAGAGCACCATAAAAATTTAGATTGAATAGAATGTATTAAGTATATGAGTGGTAATGCCCGATCCTCAGAACCTCGCTCTTTATAGTACTTTGAAAAAAATTCTTATTCTAATTAAACTATGAATCCAGATTCGTTCTTAAAAAAATGAGACAAAAAGTTAAACTTTAATGTAAAGATCTTATTAAGAAGATCTTTGTAAAGAAGTTATTAAGTATAAGGGACGTAATACCACATCCTCTGAACCTCGCTCCTTACAGTACTTTAAAGAAAACTTCTCATTCTAATTAAACGGCCCTTATAAATCCGGAGTCGTTCTTAAAGAATTGAGAAAAAGTCAAACTTTAATGTAAAGAGCGAAATATGAGAGGAGGAGGCACCTTCCCACTCATATACGGAATAATATTTGATCGTTTTAAGTTTTAATGTTGTTCCTTACTTTCCGTTGAAAACTTTGTTTAAAAAAAAATTGATTTTTGTTCGTTTTTCAAATAATGCCAAGAAGTTTCCAAAGAAAATTATGCAAACAAGACGAATTCCTCCACAGAAAGTTTCCATTAGGTAAAATCCCACCAGGGAATTCCATCCTCACTTAAAATTCTCGCCGGAAAATTTCCTGCAATTCTGCCAGGAAAACCTCCTTCCTTTCATAGAAAAGACACCTTTTTATTTAGTCTCTGATTGTTTTTCAAATTATCTCAGGAGACTCCCCACAGTGTAATTTTTTCCTGAACCCCTTCCTCTCCGAATGGAAAGTTTCTTCTGTAAGAATACCTCCCTCCCCCCGCAAAAAAAAATCTTCAGACATTTCCAACCATTCTTAAAATTTTTATGGAACATCTCAACACTTGAAACTGAGTCACCAAAGAGAAAGTAAGAAAAAAGGATCTTGCACAGGAATTTTGACGAATTCCCCTATGTAAAATTCAACCCATAAAATTTCCCTCCCAATAGAATGTCTACATACTTCTGAATAGCAAACATTATATCTAAACAATGGTCAAATGTCTTAACTTACAACCCTTTCCCCAGAGCCTGTGGGGAGGAGGCATGTCATCCAAAGAAAAATGGTTATTGTACCTTTCGACTGAAAAAATTAAAAGTAACCCAAATATCAAAGATTCTCAGTGTCGCTGTCCGTCAATTAAGACAAGCCACAATACCAATTACGGTAATATTTTAGCTTTTAAAGACTTTTATTCGCCTCTTTCATCGGTACCGAGTCGCTTAAGCGTTAAATGTAAATTTTATAAAAATGTAGGCAAAGCTTTGATTATCTTATCTTTACCAGGGAACAATTAATGTTAGTTTCTGTAGCTTAAAGCTTACCATTTTCATTTAAAAACTGTTTCAACATGGAGTAGTAATAACATAAGCATGACTTATTGCAACCAATTAAAGAAATTTAATCTGTTACTGTGTTGTTACACACATATGCTGGAATGCATTCCATGGATTTTGAAAAATAAATTTTTCTATGACTTCATTGAAAACAGGAAATCGTTGCCACCCTTCATTTTTCTTAATCTGTACACCTGAAAACTCTTAAAACTATTAACGTGAGGATCTACCTAGAATATGTCACGAGTTGGGCAACAGACAACCGTCAAAGACTCACCTATTTCCATTACATTGTCCTATCACCTCAATGCACAAATGAGACCTCGAAGCAAAATTATAGGATAGGGCAGTGGCTACTAAAAACGTGTATTCAGCTTAAAAACGTCTTTATATTATAACTTAGATAATTTCAAACGTTGAATTAATTCTTCTTTCGGGAAAATTTTCTTTGTAACCTGTTCACTAGTTTGTTTTGTCATACCCAAGGGCGTGCCACCTTGGGTACTTACCCTCTCCCCCAGATCTAACCCAGCAGAACAGCCAGTATTTATTCCAGGATTGGCATTCCTTTAATAGTACAGGCAGCTTCAATATTTCTCCTTTATTAGTTCAGTGTCAGCACTCCTGAACACAGTTCAAAAGAACAGAAAACCCTGGTATCCCCTATTAGTATTTTTACCTTTTACAAAAAAATCAACAACACCAAAGATGAAACTAATTAGTAAGAAAGAAAAGATTAAAAAAAAATGCGATGAAAGTATTGTCCTTCTGTTCATAATCCAGCAATTTCAAGGATGCAATCTACTTAAAAAAAAAAGAATAATGATATACTTAAATTACCTCCACATTGAGGAAACGTAATCTTGTTAATTCCGGAAGGAGTTTAGATAAACCCAAGTCAGTAATTTTACTGCAACGATATAAATCCAGTTCTTCTATAGATTGTTTCAATGGCAAAGGCTGTGCTGCAAGGTCCATAAGACCACAATCGGTAATCTGAAATAAGAACGAACATAAAATTCGAACAACATCACATATGCCTTTGCATCTAAAATCGGCAAAAGCAAAATTGTAGAAAATGATGAGTAACTATAAAAATATATGAGAAAATATTTTTTATCCTTTATATAGTAACATAAAAGTAGATACACATTTAAAACATTACGAATATATTTCCATCTATGGTTTTATTTTTTCACTAAGTTGGAATTACATCCCAAAGGACCTAAGACTAATAGAAAATGATAACCTTTCCCTTCCGTGAAGTTAAATGTTTAATATGTAAGCTTGAAAGGATAGAAAAAGTTACACAAGTGTTGGGCAAAAGAGGATAGAAGTATTGCTTTCTTTGATAAATGTAGCTGATCTAAGCATGTACACTCAAGGTATCTACAAAAAATTTACGCCATAATTTTGTCAATGCCATTGAAAAGATGAGATTTCGATCTCATCACGAATTCACGATTTTTCACGAATTCACGAATTTCACGAATTTCACGAATCCACGAAACAACAGAATTCACGATTTCGATCCTGAAAAATTTAAGGCACAAATCACATTCAATATCTAGGTATATCTTTGATATACCGTGTCTTATTATACTCTATAAGCTAAACAAAGTAGGACACTATTTTTATTTTGATGATTCCTATATGCAACACTACAAAGGAAGGTACAATGCAAGGCAACGGGGGAACCTGTGTCTTGAAGAATAATGTTTAATTTAAAATTGTGTCTTTTAGAACAGAAGACACAGTTAGAACAGGCCCAGATTCACAGACATGTGAAACACCTGCTTAAAGTTTCATGAGTTGGAATAGAAAATCAATAATACAAGGAACATTACAGGATTTGAATATAAGATGAAGCAAAACTTCCTGGAACCACTGTTTCAAAACAGTATATGCAGAGGTGACAAGCCTCATTCAACAGACACAACACTCACTGGGCGTACTTCCCTCTTGACTCAAAGCCACCTATTCCTCCACACCTAATATAAACAGCTAATATAAGGGTTGCTTATACAACTGATACAGATAACACAAGAAGCTGACAATATGTACAAGAAATGCCAATAACAGCAATCGCCAATGGTTTATCCATTGCTTTCAAAACACTCAGAAGAAGAAAAAGGGTTAGACAAAAAGATTTTACTGTCTCTTTTGACAGTAAACTTTCCGAGGCATAGGTTTCAAAACAGAACACAAACAATATTCTTTAGGAGAAAAATAGGGTGGATTATTTTTGTGTGTATCTTTCTTTGGGTAATCTTTAGTACTTCAACCGCTGTGCTAATTTGGTCGGCAAGCTTTTTGACTTTTTCCAGTTTCACACTAAAGTACATGTTGTACTTTTCATATTGCTTCTCTAGAGTATCGAAAACATCAGCAACATAAGCACCTGACGCGCCAAGATTCAACAGTCTACCGCAAGACAATGTAGTTCAGAGTCTACTGAGCAAGGCAAAATAGACTTGGCTTACATAGAAAGCTTGATGTGTAAAGGTCTTTGCAGCAATATAGTCAATAGGAATGAGTATTTCCAACACGAAGAGATTAAAAAATATGATAAAAGCCTCGGCCAATGTACATACGAAACGAAAACTAGCTAAATAGAAAAAATTTAAATCAAGGTTTCAAGGGGGGATGGTGTCCACCCTCGGATCCACCCATGTTTTAGGATTTCAGAGAGCATATATACAATTCAAAAACTGTGATTTGGTGTCCATTTCTAGGTAAGTATACATGATTGTCAAAATATCATAAGAAAATACCAAAATTGGAAAAAATACCAAAACAACAACATAGAAGAATAATCAGAATGAATAATCATTTTTACGTCAAAAATTCAAGTGTAAAAAATCAAATTAAAAGTTAAAAAGAAAAAACTGGTCAAACTAAAAAAAACAAAAAAAAAAAAACAATAAAAAAAATAAACACAAATAAAAAATTTAATAGCACATTGAAAAAACGAGGGGAATCTATGGCGAATATATGACTCAGTTTTCCATTAATTTGAGATATATCTGAATAATTTCGACATTTTTGTTGCTGTCATTGTGTCCCTTTACTCGTACCCTCAATTTTTTTCAAGAAACACTAAGCCGCTTAACGTTATTTCGCGTATTTGTTTGAACCATAAAGTGACCTAGTTAATCATTAATTAAATTATTTTGTCAATGTAAAGCTTACAGGGTATACTATCAAGGTGGTATCTAGAGGGGGGGTAGGGAGGTATTACATTTAAATGATAATATCTCGGATTTTATTTTATTGAAATAAGGGATGCCAGAAAGATATATTCTTTTTAATTTAAAGCAGAGACGATATCCTATCATGGTATCCAGAGAAGAGGGGGAAGGAGGGAGCTATCTAAACATCATATTCAAGTATCATATTTAAACGATAATACCTCGATTTTTTTTTGAAAACAGTGATAACAATAAGGTATTTATTTTTTTAATTTAAAGCAGAGACAGTATCCTATCAAGATGGTATCCAGAGGGGGGGCAGGGGGAGTTATTATATTTAAGTGATAATAGCTTGAATTTTTTTATTGAAAGCAGGAATGCCAAAAAGTGTTTTTTTTTATTTGAAGTAGTGAAGGTATTCTATAGAGGTGGTATCTAGAGGGGGGGTAGGGAGATATTATATTTAAATGATAAAATCTCAAATTTATGTATTTTTAAAAGCAGGGATGCCAAAAAGATATATTTTTTAATTTAAAGCAGAGACGGTATCCTATCATGGTGGTATCCAGAGGGGAGGGGGGAATGAGGGATCTATTTAAACATCATATTTAAGTATCATATTTAAACGATAATACCTTAATTTTTTTAAAAACAGTGATAACAATAAGTTATTTATTTTTTTAATTTAAAGCAGAGACAGTATCCTATCAAGATAGTATCCAGAGGGGGGGCATGGGGAGTTATTATATTTAAGTGATAATAGCTTGAATTTTTTTATTGAAATCAGGAATGCCAAAAAGTGTTTTTTTTTAAATTGAAGTAGAGAAGGTATTCCATCAAGGTAGTATCTAGAGGGGGGTGGGGGGGATAGGGAGGTATTATATTCAAATGATAATATCTCAAATTTATGTATTTTTTAAAGCGGGTATGCCAAAAAGTTCATTATTTTTTAATTTAAAGAAGAGACGGTATACTATCAAGTTGGTATCCAGAGGGGGGGGGGGTAGAGAAGTATCATATTTAAATGATAATATCTTGAATTGTTTTTATTGAAAGCAGGGATGCCAAAAAGTTAATTTTTTTTTTTTTTTATTTAAAGCAGACGGGTCGTTTAGAACATTATATGGGTGCTTTAAAAAAATACAACAGGGAGGTGAGAGACTTTTACAAGAATATGACAGTTTGGTTGCTACCAATAGCTACTAGGTGGAGTATCCTATCAAAGTGTACTGTCAATGAGTAGAGAAAGTAAATTTAAGCTGTGATTTGAGAAAGACTGATGAAAACATTAATGCTTGTGGTCAAAATTGATCGCGCCGGCGGTACACCACCGGCATCTGACCGGCGGCACGCCGCGGACAACTTCCCAGCAGCGTGGCACGCCGGTGGCACGCCACCGCTGCTGTTTTTGGCCCCGTTGCCGCCAGTTTTCTCTCATCGGCGCAGCGCCGGGGCCTACACATGTCTTCTACCCGTGAATGGGTTTTCCCTTTATTTTCATTTTTGACACGCCGCCGCTGTTCTTCTAAATGCATGTGTATTTAATGTTCATTTTCATTTTAGACTCCCTCATATGCTCGGTATCGCATGTCCTCTTACTGCGTGTATCTTTGCTCTTAATTTTCACTTTTGACACGCCACCGCTTTTCTTCTAACCGCGTTTCTTTAATCTTCATTTCATTTTTGACATTTTTGCTCTAATTGTTGTTTTCGGATATCTTCTAAACGCCCGTTGATTACTTTAGACAATTTAACAATGGTCTTTGCTTTAGCTGTCCGTATTGGTGTTATCAGTTATCTCAATTGATTGTTCATTTTTGAAACGTTTTTAGATTTTGATTACTTCAGACAATTTAGCAATGGATTTTGCTTTAGCTGCCCGTATTGATGTCATCGCAATTGACAGCCCAAGTTGTCGATTTTCACATCTTATCACGTTTGATAGTTCAGGTGTTGGTTAGAAAGAATCATCATTTGTAATTACTGCAACTGCAAATTTTAGTTTTTTAAGCCTTCCAACAAACATTATATTATATAAATAATATAATGTTAATCCTCATTCCTAATGAGGAATGGTATACCTATTATGAATGCGAATTTGCTGCTCCTGATCAGCACCTTGAACACTTTTATGAAGCTGAGATCATTTCCTTGCTACCAGTCCAAACAAAGAATTCAGTGTTAGCGCAGCATCGATTGAAAATGTCATCAGACATTTAAAGGCTAAATCATCCAATGGTATTGACCACATCAGTGCTTTAAATTTGAAATTTGGTGGGGAGGCATTAGTCCAACACTTGGCACTTTTACTGCAGATGAATTTTAAACAGCGAATCGTACCCACTTCTTTCTACATTGGAGACCTTATCCCAATTCCCAAAAAAGAAAAATATGACTCAAAAAGGGTATATGACTATTTTTTATAATATTTAATATTGTCTGCTTTTAATATCAATGCTGATATTAACTATAATAATATAAATCTTGTTATTTGTCAAATAATCAAACAGTTCGTGGTAAATGTAAGTAAGGAGCGACCCGGCTCAATAGTAACCAAAACTGTAAAAAAACGGAGTTTTGATACCAATAGATACATCAAAAGGATCGGATTTTTATGCTGATTTTAAATATATAAGTTTCATCGAGTTTAGTCTCACCCATCAAAAGTTACGCATCTGATAAAATTACCTTGTTTTCGAAAAAAGGAGGAAGTACCCCCTAAAAGTCATGGAATCTTAATGAAAATCTCACTATCAAATTCAGCGAATCAGAGAACCCGACTGTAGAGGCTTCAAGCTTCTATCTGCAAAAATGTGGAATTTTGTGTTTTTTGCTTGAAGAAAGATCACGGATGCGTGTTTATTCTTTTTATTTAATTTTTTTTCCCAGGGGTGATCGTAAAGATTCAGTGATCCTAGAATGTTATGAGAGGGCTCAAAAGAACGGAAATTAAAAGTTCTAGTGCCCTTTTTAAATGACCAAAACAATTAGAGGGCATTTAGGCTCCCTTCCACGCTGATTTTTTCGCAATGTCACCAGATCAAAATGTTAAGATAGCCATTTTGTTCAGCATAGTCGAAAAGTCTAATAACTGTGTCTCTGAGGACGACTTAATACCCCAAAGTCCCTGGGGAAAGGGCTGCAGGTTATGAACATTACCCATTCTTTACATATAGTATTGGTTATTAGTAAGTTTTCAGAGGTTTTCAGGGGGGGGGGGTCTGGTGGGGGGGAAGGTTCGAGGGGAGGGGGTTACGTGGGAGGTTTTTCCGTGGAGGCATTTTTCATGGAGGGAAGAGAATTTTCTATGAAGGGGGCGCCGGTTTTCCCAGTATTATTCAAAAAAACGATAAGAAATTAAATATAAAAAAACCTTTTTTTTAACTGAAAGTAAGGAGCAACATTAAAACTTATAGCGAACAGAAATTATTACGTATATGAGGGGGTTCGCTCCCACGTCAATACCTCACTCTTTGCGCTAAAGTATTTTTAATAGTTTCGAAAGAGCTATTTATTCTAATTAAACGGCCTTTGTGATTCAGGGGTCATTCTTGAAGAATTGGATCAAAATTCGAACTTTAGCATAAAGAGCGAGGTATTGACGAGGGGGCGAACCCCCTCATATGCGTTTTAATTTCTTTTTGTTTTAAGCTTTAGTGTTGCTCCTTACTTTCAATTGGAAAAACTTGTTTTTTTTTTACTTAATTTCTTTTTAAGAAACTGATGATCCAAATTAGTAGTTTGTTTTGAAAACATGCATGTCTAACTGAAAGACTTTGCGTAGAATTAAATTTATTAAAAGTATACTACGAAACTGGGACGTATCCAGGATTTTTTTTTGAGGGGGGGGGGGGTAAAAAGGTTTTTTGGGGATGGTTTAAAAAAATAATAAAAAAAAACGTAAAAATTTGTCTATATTCATTTCCGTTACATTTTTGAGATTCGGACAAAATTTTTGAGATTCGGACAATTTTTGAGATTCGGCAGAAAAACCTCTTAAGATCAGTTTTTCGCTCAGCTTTTTACATCTATTTTTAAAATCTGTGTAATTACTGCATATTTTTGCATACCTAAAAAATTGGGAATAATAAGCCGAATAAGTAATATTTGAATGTATATTACTTTCAAGAAATGGAAAATTAATTACTTCAAAATTAAAATCATCCATTTTATTATATAATTTAAAAACTAATTTATTATTATTTGAAATATTAATATTTAAATCTAAGAAATGGTCGGAGTGTCCCATCCCATAGCTAGGCTCAAGAATTAACTCTTGTGGATAAATATTTTTTGAAATCTCAATAAACTCTGCACAATTTATTACCAAGAGATCGTCCAGATATCTTTTATATATATATATATATATATATATATATATATATATATATATATATATATATATATATATATATATATATATATATATATATATATATATATATATATATATATATATATATATATATATATATATATATATATATATATATATATATATATATATATATATATATATATATATATATATATATATATATATATATATATATATATATATATATATATATATATATATATATATATATATATATATATGTATATATATGTATATATATATATATATGTATATATATATATATATATATATATATATATATATATATATAGTAAGTGTATATATATATATATATATATATATATATATATATATATATATATATATATATATATATATATATATATATATATATATATATATATATATATATATATATATATATATATATATATATATAGATATAGATATATATTTCTTGCTTCTTTGCTCTGATTTTCGGTGTCGCCTGTCTTCTAACCGCCTGTTTTTCTCTGCTCTTCGTTTTCATTTTTGACACCCTCTAACTCTTGACGTCACTTGTCTTCGAGCCGAACGTAACTTTCGATTTTCATTTTGATTTTTGCCACGCTTTTATTCTCGGTGTGCATACCTTCTAACCGCCCGTATCCTTGCTCATCATTTTCATTTTTGACACACTCTAGTTCTCGGTGTCTTTTGTCTTCTAACCGCCCGTATCTTTGCTCTTCATTTTCATTTTTGACAAGCTCTAATTTTCGTTTCCGCGTGTCTTCTAAGCGCACGTGTCTTTGCTCTTCATTTTGGATTTTCATTACTTCAGACAATTTGTCAATGCCCTTTGCTTTAGCTGCCCCTACTGTTCTAGTCTTAAATGATGGTCCAGGTTGGGGATTTATTAATTGTTTACATGGTGGGACAAAAACTTCTTTTTCTTCCAACGAATTATCATTTATGACACTCTTACATTAATCTTTTTTCCAAACTTAAGGCTCTTAACGAATTTTCTCAAACTTCTGACCTATCTAGATTGTTTTTTAGGCCAGAAAATCCCAGGATACTAATTTTTTTCGAAAAAATATGGAGCCGTTCTCGAGAAAAAATGTATACACAATTATTGCTCGCTTATAAAAATAATAGGCTATATATGTGTGAATTTATTAAGAGATAGAAAAGATAGAGAGATTTTCATTTCATTTGAAATGAATGTGAAAGATTTTCACATTCTTTTTTCATTTGTGAAAAGAGAGAAAAATACCAACCATAGAACATGATTTTAAACTAAGCTTCTTTAAAGAACAGGATTTGAATGCAAACTTCAAAGACAAATCGGTCACTTTATTGCAACTGAGGTCCAACTCTGTCAACCCTGTAAAGAGAAAAAATAATAATTAACAAAATCACAACAACAAAGACATCATTATGCAGCATCAATTAATACAATAATCAGCATTTTGTTGATTTTTTAAGTGGAGAAAGTGCCTAAATGAAATATTCAGTGAAAATTAAAATTCAAAACAAGAACAGGTTCCGACGATGATTCTGCATGGTAGATACGAAGACAGAGGGGTTAAGGAGCTTCATAACAATATTCAACCCTCGAATTTTTGAAAATTTATCATTTTCCTAAGTTTCCTATATTCTTTGGCAAAAACTTCTTCCAGAATTAGCATTTCCCACCAGATACGGGTCAGAACTCATTTTGCATGGTCGAATATACAATAGTTGCTTAACAGAACAGAGCATGATCCTTATTATAAAAAGTTGGAATAAGTCTGGGGTAGCCAGAGAACCAGGACCAGAATGGCCTAAACCCCCCCCAGCATACCGAATGTTTGGCAAATACTTAAAAATATTTACTCCTCCCCCCCCCCATTAAAAAAATTAAAAGTATTGCACCAAACTACAGCTGAACAAAAATTTCAACTAAACATCCAAATTGTGTCAAAAATCCAAATTGGACTGGGAAATTTTAGTTCTTAAATAGAAAAAAGGATAAAACCACAAAAGTATTCCAACATTAATGATCAGGATTTATACATTAAACAGTAGCGTATCCAGGGAGGGGCCGGAGCGGCCCCCCCCCCCCAGAAATTTCCTTTCTTCTTTTTTTTAAGTGCCAATATAGTAAGTTCCGCAATATTCACGCTTTTAAGTTATTTGCAACACCCGTTCTTTTTTTCATTTCTTGTTAAATGGCTATCCATTTCTCCAGCAAGCTTATATCATTATTTTATCATCAAACGTGCAATCACCTCCTGTAATCAAACAAGATGTCAAGAAATTTTTCTCACTATTTAACCCCCGCAGCTATAAGCACTAGCTTCTCTGCAATGAATGAATTGCGATAAGGAATCGGACTAATAGGCGATAGTTCATTCAAAGGTTCAAACGCTGCTATAATTCCAGTGTAAGCTAAGCATTGAAACGGAAAGGTCACGTGAGAGGAAAGAAAGAAAATTACCTTAAATCGCATGTCCAGCGAGATAAGGTGGTTTTGAGCCTCCTGTAGAAATCTCGCTGGGGGTGTTTCAAGGTTATGATTTGACATCCCAGTTCAGCCTCCATTCGGCGTTGGCCCAGTCTTGATCAACTCCTTTCTTGAAGGTATCTAGAGTTTTAGATTGGACGGTGGCTTTGAATAGGCTGTTCCAGAGTGGGACGGAACGGACTGAGAAGAACTGTTGGCGCTCTCGCTTGATGCAACGGGGGGCATGCAGCTTCTTGGTGTGTCCTCTTGTGGTAGTTGAGAAGGACGGGGAAAAGACATGACTTAGTAGGTCATTTTCTAGCAACTTACGAGTTGCTATTACGTCTCCTCTTTTCCTACGGTATACTAAGGTAGGGAGTTTGAGTAAGGTGAGACATTCCTCGTAAGATTTGTCTTGGAATGCAGAGATAGGCTTAGTTGCTCTTATTTGGACACTCTCAAGTACTTTCACATCCATCTTATAGTACAGAGAGGCTAGGGTCATGCCAAATTCCAGGTGAGGACGGACCATGGCTTTGTACAGTTTCGTAATCACTCCCAACTTCCTGGTGGTAAATGTTCGCTTTATGAGGCCAAGGGATTGGTTTGCTTTTGCAACTTGAGCTCCTGTGTGGCAGTGAAACTTCAGCTCATTGTCAACAATAACCCCCAGGTCCTTCTCCTCACTGACTGCCTCAAGCTGGGCGTCTCCTATGTGATATGCAAGTTTTGGATTATTGCGTCCAATATGTAGAACTTTACATTTTAAGGCATTGAACTGAAGACACCAATCTGATGAACATCTAGATAGTATGTCCAGATCTTCTTGCATAGTTGATAGATTTAGGTCGTTCTGGGCCAGTCCTAGGAGCTTGCAGTCATCATCATATAGCGTCAAAGGATTCTTCCTGTTCGTTGTACAGTTATTGATACACATGCTGACAAGCCTAACTAGTTCTAGTTAGTTCTTGTAGTCAGATACTAATATGAAAGTCGTGCTTTGCTTGAAGAGCGGTTTCTCGGGTTTTCTGTTTGCGGAAATCTCACCAGCTCTGCAGTAGCGAAACAAATCATCAGCCAATGCATTGCGTTCGGCTTAAAAACGGAGAAATTTATGGGGGCTGGTTTTGATGGGGCCAGCAACATGTCAGGCTGCTATTCTGGTGCACAGGCAGTAATTAGGAAGAAATATCCGCATGTGATCTACACCCACTGTGCATTGCACAGCTTAAATTTGGCTTTATGTAAAACTAGTAGGGTAGGACTTGTTAGGTCAACCTTTGCTACTATACCGCAGATTACATCATTTTTATCATCCTCACCAAAAAGAACGAATATGTTTGTAGAAGCGTCGCTGTCGTTTGTCCCGATAGTTCTGTGAGGAAGCTTGTGAAGTTGTGCAAAACGAGATGGGTGGATTGTCACGATTGCATTTTAGTTTATATGTCTTTGTATTGTGCAATTATTTCCGTACTTGAGGAAATAGTTGGTAGCATACAGTGTGATACGGAAGTTATTTCAAAAGCGAATGCGTTGGTTTCAGCAGTAACCGAATTTAGTTTTATGTTCACGATGGCTATGCTAGAGTTTGTAAGTGCCATAATGCTCTCTGTCTCTAAGGCGCTATAAGCCGAAGATTTAGACTTAGTTGAGTGCTGTCGGCATGTTAAGCTATGTTCTGATACTTTACCGCAGTCAAAACAAAATAATTTTGAAACAATTTTTCAGAAAGCCTATGAGCTTGCACAAGAGTTAAATGTGGCTCCGGCTGTTCCAAGGTCTATCTGCCGAAAGTCCATCAACGGTAATGAGTCCACCAAGGTTTTTTATCGCGAGTCATTGTTCAAACCTTACATTGCTTCACTTATTGAAGAATTTGATCAAAGATTTTTGCGCCATCAGGAGGCATCTTTAAAAATCGGAAGGCTTTTGCAAGCTAACAGCGAGTCATTAAAAATTAATGAATTTGTGAACGCTGTTGCTGTTTACGAGGGACTTCACTGGGGTAGACGTGCGCTCGAATGTGATTTAGTCCTTTGGAAACAGAAGTGGCTCGGAATGTCTGAGAAACCATCAACTGTTGCTTCGACTCTTGCGTCATGCGATGAAAATTTTTCCTCATGCATTCAAAGGCTTTTGACAATTTTTCAGACATTACCAGTGACTACCGCTTCTGCTGAGAGGAGCTTTAGCTGTCTTAAGCGATTAAAAACCTATCTGCGGAGCTCAACGGTCGAGGAGCGTCTGAACAGACTAGCTCACATAACCCTCAACCACGATATCCAGGTCGATGCTGACCAAGTTTTTGATCGATTTGCAGCCAAAAAAAAGACCGGCGGCTGTTACTGTGAGAGGTTAGGTCGTCTTTCGTTGCTCGTTTCTCTAAGTGCAGTTGATTCTGTTTTTTAAACATTAATTGTGCTTCATCCTCTATAAACAATGTTAATATCAATACATTTCTTGCTTTCATGGCATCTATATTAGGTAGACTGAGGCCCCCACCCCTCCGAAACCAAATTCTGGGCAATTGTCTTTGATTTAATATTATTTTTTATTTATTTGGTTCTCTAAAACAAGGGTCCCATTGGCAAATATAAGGAATAATGCACTTATTTTTTTTATATTTTCTTAATTTTGCTGCTTCGTGGTAGTTCCAAAACATCTACTCGCCCAAAATAGAAACTCTGAGTGCTTCTAACTTTTTTTTTAATTCTGACTTTGCTGGCAAAATTTTGTCATCCCTTCTCAAACAAAAAAAGTCTACAGGTATAAATAATCATGACAAGTGTGTATTTTTCATTTCTTTACCTAGATACCCCCCCCCCCCATATCCTCCCACCTGAAATCTTGCCCTATGATAGATAATTTTCTTGCTCACATCACTGCTATAAAAAGGTAGACTGACGGCCCCCCCCCCCGAAACAAAATCCTGGATACACCACTGCCTCCGGCAAACCAAATGTTCGGCAAATACATGAATATTTACCCCTCCTCCTAAGAGAGGTAAATGTTTAAAATTATTGTACTAAACTACAGCTGAACGAAAATTCCAACGGGATATCCAAATTGTTTCAAAAGTCTAAACTGGAATGGGAAATTTTAGTTTTTAAATAGAAAAGTGATGAAAAAACACAAAAGTATTAAAATATTAATAATCGAGAATATTACATTAAACATAGTGAGAAATTCATTAGAAAACATTCTAAAAACACTACAAATATTACAACAATCATCAAAAAATTTAATTAAGACAGTTAAAATCCACAGAATGTAAATTAAGTATTAAAAAGATACTGCTTCCAGTAAATGGTTAATGGCGTTAGCCTTTAGGGGAGTTAGGTTTATGTTTTGAGAGGGTTGAGTTGAGCCTTTAAGGGGTTGAGTTTATAATCCAATTTATATTTATTTGATTTGCCACTTAATTTTATCGCATTTTCTGTCCTTTTTTATTAATGTATTAAAAAAACTTTCAGAAAAAGTATTTTAAATAAAAGTAAAGCCTATAAATAAATTAATATCAGAAAAAAATTTAAACATAAAATAACTAAAAACAAAAACGACCAGAAATCACTATTAAAGAATAAATGAAACCCAAAACGAACAGAAATTAAATAAACAATCATAGCAAAAAAAATACAATAGTTACTAATATAAAAGAATAAATAAATCTTAAAACGAGTAAAACTTAAATTGAATATGCAAATAAAGCTTAAAACAAACAGAAATATTTTGATATTGAAGCATAAATGAAACTCAAAACAAACATAAACTAAACAAACAATCATAGAAAACAAACATACAAAAGGTACTAATATAAGCGAATAAATAAATCTTAAAACGAGTGAAACTAAAACGAGTGGCCAGAAAAAATCATCGAATTTTTTACTTTCAGTTAAAAAAAACTTGTTTTTTTTTAAATTGAATTTCTGATCGTTTTTCAAATAATGACGGTGAATCTGGCTCACACTCTATCAAATAAAGCCCCCCCCCTCACAAAAAATTCACCCGTGGAAATTTATTCCAACGTAAAGTGTATCCCCCCCTCTCGTCAAATTCCCTCCAGACAGATCCATCATCGCTGAAAATTCTCCCCTCCCCGTAAAATAGCTTGCGAAGATTCAATATCGTCTAAAAAAACTTTTAATATCAATATCTTATTTGTCTAATCATTAAGACTAAATAAATTCATGTTTGTACAAAAAAAAACTGTTCGTCAATAAAAATCGAAAATGCTTAAAGATATCTTTTAAGTATTTTTTTTGGCCAACCTACAAAAATACTATGGGCTGCCGGGCCTTACCCAAATTTTTTTAGAGGGGGGGGGGTGTGTTTAAAAATGGATTTTTTTTTAAGGACGGTTTTGCAAAAAAAAAACTCCAAAAAACACATAAAAAAATTTGTTTATATTCATTTTTGCTACATTTTTACGACTCGAACAAACATTATAGGGGGGGGGGGGTGGACTTTTTTTTATATGTTATTTTATTATAAAGGAAAAATATATTAAATTTAATTGATTTTTCAGATAAATTTTTGATATTAAAATATGACAGCCTCTGTCTTCCTAATTTGACGCAAAACTCGTACGCAGGGCAGATGCAAGTTAGTAAAATGCAATACAATTCCCTCTTGATCCCTTATTTTAGTATTTCAAAACGATAAATTTTTTTTCAAGAAAAAGTGGGGGGGGGGTACAAAAATATAACCTACAAAATAATTGATAATCGTAGGAAACTATGAAACATATGACATTCTTTTTTAATATTCAAGTATTTGACAAGTACTTTTTTGGGGACTAGAGCTTCAGAACAGTTCAAAACAAGTTTTTGGCGTTGAACTTTATTTGAAGTCTGGAAGTCAAGATAGACAGCATCCATCAAATGTCACTGTGTTCCATTTCATTACCTGAGCGACAGATAAACTCTTGATAGTCCAATGAGCGTTTGAACTTTGGTACAAAGTTTCTTTCAGTAAGAATAAACCAGAACTCATCCCCGTAAAATAGCTTGCGGACGATTGAGCCTGAAAAGTTCTCCTTAGCATTCTATCCTTTGAATAAGACTTTAATCTCTAATCGGTTTCTCGATCACTCCAGAAAAGCCCCCTTCGGTGGAAATTATTTCCCGGAAATCAAAGCACGCGAAAAATAGCCAAAGGATAATTCCCCCGGAAAATCTCTACATAAAGAACTTGCCAAAGGGAATGTAAAAAATTTAAATGAAATTTTGTATAGTGGGCCTAATCGATAAGATAACAGACAACTTGCGTTTGGTTTATGTTCCTCTTGGCTAAACTGCAGTAAATATACCTTTACTTACTTTTCTAATTACAAAGCGGAGTTCTGGCAATGTCAACTACAACCTCTTGGAGTCCAGTCAAGGCATCATCGGTTATATTACAGTCTTCCACTTTAAGAGTAGTCAAATTGACTAAATTAGCAGCTATTTCTCTAAACAAGTTGTCATCTAAAGGGCATGACTTTAAATTCAGAAATGTCAAATTTAGAAACCGCGAGGTGATAAGTTGGAAGCACTCATTGCCATATCACTGCTATTTCTAAATGGAAAGTGTATTTTTAAATGAGTCAACTGTATATCCAATGGTTCGTCAAACCATATCTGCATAGGACGAATACCCAGATAATGACCGTTAAAACCTACTTTAAGAGTTCGAAGTGGCTTTAGATACATTAAAGACTCTAGCCCAAGAGATAAATCAGATGCTAAAAAATTGAAAGAGAATGTTATCAACTTTTTCAGCTGGCGACAGAGGAAATTGAACTCTTCACCAGAAATAAGATCATCGGTTTTGATATTTAGATGAGCTATCTCAGTTTGATGAGAAGCAATAGCTTCAACAAGCATTAGTCTATCTCCTCCATAATATTCTAGGTTTAACGATTTTAGCCTCAAATTTGGTACTTTTAATAAACAAACTATCACTGTCTATATATCCTTCACTAAGATCAAGATTAAGTGAAATAATGCTGGAAAATTTTGGTTCAATTATATGTCGTGATAATGACATACTACTGTCGTAACAAGCTGACATGGCAAGTTGAAATGGATTGGGCATGAGATTCCTTAGTTTCATAAGTGTGGTTTCAGTACAATAATTCATTTCAAAATGACTGACACTAGCTAAATTTCTTAAATCACAAACTGAATCCGTATAAAACCCATATAGCGAATCAAAATAACTACAGTCATCCAAACTGAGGGTTACTAAAGAAGTACAGCAGCAAAGGAAACTATTTAATTGTCTTTCAGTCATATTACACTTTCGGAAACTTAAATGATTTACATGAGGCGAAAATAGCTTCCAACGCTCCAATATTTGTTCCCATTCGGTCTCTGAAGTCTCCCTATCAAAGTCCTAGAAACAGAAAACACAAATTTGAGATAAGTAAAACGTTTAAATTATAGATGATTTCGATGAGTCAAAATTTAGGCTGTTTAGTATGCCTTCTATTTCATCCGGTACCGTCACGATTTTCAGAGGTGTTTTTCTGAATTCATAGCATTACAAAGGTTTAAACTACATTATGAGTTACAAAGAATCTACCAATATAATAACTGTCTCCATAAAAATAAAAAAAAAGTTGGTCAATATATACCAAATCATATGATTGAGTTAGGACTAAAGGGAATACATCATTCGATGCCTTTTTTTTAAGCTGATTACGAATATAATAAGCATTTCTATTGGAAATGAATTTCAGCCCCCCCCCCCTATGTATGCGCTTTCTGGGGTAGGTTAGGGGTATCCGATATAGGGGGGGGGGGGGCTGAAATTCAATTCTGAAATAAAAGCATATTATATTCGTAATCAGCAAAAAAAAAGGCATCGAATTGTGTTTTCACTTTATTTGAAACTAAATAATATGATTTGGTATATATTGACCAAAAAGTTTATACATATCCTTATTATCTTTGTACATAAGCTATATAAACAGAGTACACCAAAGATGAAAAACCGACTAACAGCGCAAGTCCGATTCAAAACAGCCACACCAAAATCATAGTCAGCCATAGTAACGCTCAGGGTTGCCATCTGGACACGTTATGTCAAAAGGACAGATTCCCATGTGCCGGGACACAATGACATAAAAGGGCAAAAAAGTGACACGTTTTAGAAGTTGGGGACAAAAGGGCAAAAAAGGACACATTTTGTAAATTATTAACATAAAGCGGTAGCCTACATTTACGAACTGAACATACATTTTGATAAAAAAGAAAATAAAATCACTTCACAAAAATTTTGCCTTTTATGTTTTTTTTTTTTTTGAGGATTCAGGTTTTGCCAGAGATGTAAGTAAAGAGTTTAATCCTAATTAAGGGACTTATTTGTTTATATGAGTTTCGTGCTTCCACACTAAGTCTTTTGCATGAATGTTTTTATCTGAATTTGTGCTTGTTTGAATTATATTCGATGTCAATTAGCCGCTTTGAAAGAAGCTCACAAAGCGTCTTTTGGTCAATAATACAACTGAAAAAAAAACCCTCTAGTTTTCGAGATTTCAAAGTCGACATATTTTAGCTAAAAATTATGTAATTTTGGATGTTTAGGGGTTACCTTAATGGACCAAAAAATTGGCAACCATGGTAAGGTTTACTAAAGATGCAGAGTAACACTGGAAACTCAAATCCTTTTCCGTTTATTTTTCACTTCTGGGACCTGAGATGTTTCTGAAATCCTACATACAAAAGAAGATTTTAGCTAAGTAACATTTTCAGACTATAGTCAGAAAAATATGAACAATCTTAGTAAGTATCAAACAGAGCCGCATATCACATCAATTTTCAAAAACAAATTTCTAGATGTAATAATATCTTTAATATAAGCTAAATTTTAAAGATATAATAATCAAACAGACTTGATCTACCGAATTAGATGCATCCGTAGCTTCACAGACTACACGTTCAAAGACAGCCTTTTTTTTCTTTTCTTTTTTATGTTACCGTATTTATACACATCAGACAGTCTATCTTATATCATGACACTCTACCATAGTTTTGTTCTAGGATGGATGGATGAATCACCAACATGATTTTAATTCAAAAATCAACGGGGCCCATTGATCTTTGAATGAAAAATATTAATAAATTGCTTATCAAAATCTTAAAGTGCAAATAACATCAAAATAAAATCACCCCCCCCCACCCAACCCCTCTTGCGGCTATCCTTACCTGAAAATCGCGATTCTATAAGATTTTTGGGTAGTACCATAATATCGTCAAGACCACCACCTTGAACCGTCAAGATAAATATAGAAAGCTAATTAGTTGAATTTGATAATGATATTCCTTCATAAAAATTCAAACCTCTACGATTACTTGATTTCCAAAGATTACTAAGCTTTCAAAGTAGAGCTATCTCCTTAAGCTATTTGGTACCGCAATTTTTTATTTATTATTTTTCCACTCACGTTTCATTTTTTTTTTTTTATATTTGGTGCCTGCTACCACCCAAATATAAAGAATTGGATATGAAGATTCTTCATAAAAAATTGAATTCTTAATTTTTCATAATTGCGTAAGACATACAAGGCCGTGCAAGCTTGCACTTAAGTCATTATCCAAATTCAAACAATAAGATTCATTTTTCTTTTTTCTTGGTTCATCAAAGGATATTTATGGCTCTATCACATATCAAACCTACACCTGTTTCATTATACACATTAATAAAGTGACTCTGACAAAGTGTTGAGCGATATTTGATATCGATATATCGGACCAAATATCGAATATCGAAACGTATTATCGAAACCGATATTTTTTTGGGGTCTCTAACCCCCTATATTCCCCGCGGAAAATCCACCACATAGAAATTCTGCAAATTTTCAGCATACATCTTCGATATTCTTTGCAGGTTTGAATTCTTTCTTCTATAATTCATTTTATGCATCCTTATCTTACATCTTACCCTGGCTTCTATTACGCAAGAATTCACCTCCGGCTCCCGAGTCAGATACATGTGAATTATTCCCAGCCGAGAATGAAAAGTTCACAACAAATGATATTACAATGAAAATTTCGGATTTTGAATATTGTCAAAGCTGAACTAACCGATCAGAGAGGGTGAATTTTCTCAGTCTGAAAAATTCTGTCAAGGAAAAGGAGCTACCTGTCACGGATAAATTATGATAAGGGAATATAGCTTAATTCTAACTGTACATGTATAATATATATATATATATATATATATATATATATATATATATATATATATATATATATATATATATATATATATATATATATATATATATATATATATATATATATATATATATATATATATACATAGGTCAATATATACGAAATCATATTATTGAGTTACGACTAAAGTGAATACACCATTTGATGCCTTTTTTTATGCTGATTACAAATATAATAAGTATTTCTATTGGAAATGAATTTCAACCCCCCCCCTATTTAGGCTATACCTAACCCTGAATTGGCATATATAGGGGGGGGCTGAAATTTTTTTTTTGTGAGATAGATTTTTTATGCGACATAAATTGCCAATTGTTAATTGTAAGAAAAAATTGTCAAATTTGACAAAGAATTTAAATATTTCACATAGAAATTCATTATAAGTTTAATAATTAATTTTGAAGTGGGTATCATAACAAGAGACATGAGCTGGAATTATTCCCCAAATCATTTCTGAACAGCAAAAATAATTTTGATTTACTTTCCAATTCTCAACAGCAATCACTTTATCGTTCGAAAGATTCTTTTTTTTGGCAAGCTGTTTCTAGTAGATAAATAGGTATATAGATCAATCAATAAGAAAAAAAAAATATTTTCATTGGGCCTGGTTCATTTGGCAGTGGCCAAGATTAATACACGTCTGCCTTGTCAAACAGTTCGCGTGTCGCGGCACGCGAACTCTAACTCTAAAAAACTCTAAAACCGAAACTCTAAAAAAAACTAAATTTTGATATCAATTGATATATCAAAATAAATTGGCTTATTAAGCTGATTCTAAATATACAAGATTCATTAAGTTTAGTGATACCCATCAAAGGTTACGAGTCTGAAAAAATTTTACTGACTTTTGAAAAAAATATGAAACACACCGTAGAAGTTACAGAATACGAGTGAAAATTAAACCATCGAATTCAGTGTGTCAGAGACCTTCTCTATAGAGGTTTCAAGCTCACATCTGTAAAAACAAGGAATTTCGCATTTTTTGCCCAAAGGAAGTTTACGGATGCATGTTTTTTTCCACAGGGCTGATAATATCGAACCAATTGTGCTAGAACACCAGGAGATGGACCACTCAAACGGAAAATAAGTTATTGTGCCCTTTTTAAGCAGCCAAAAAGATGGGAGGGTACCTAGCTACGCTCTCACACCCCTTTTTCCCCAGAATCGTCCGATCAAAACTTTGAGATAACCATTTTTTCAGCATAGATGAAAGGCCCAATAGCTATGCCTTTGGAGATAACATGAACCCCCTCCCCCACTGCCCCTTGTGAAAGTTTTTTAAGGTATAAAAACTAATTTGATTCTGGTTGTTAATTTCTTTTTTTTATCAAATTTATTTCAAATAATAAATTTAGAAATTTGTTTCACAGTATAAGCCCGTTTTTGGCGAAGTTCCTCAAGGGACTATTTTATACCCAGTTTTTTTCTAATCATGGTCAAAAATACTGCCGCTGACATGGAAAGTAAAGGGTGGTTTGTTGATGACTGAATTCTACTTAAAATTTGTGAAAAAGCGACTCCAGTAGAGCTGTTGCAATCATTGAAAAAGTGAGAAAAGAGTCAGATGTCTTTACTAATGATTGAATGAAAATATGAGTTACATTTTGCCGATTTAATTTATTTTAAGAATATTAGCCCAAATTTTAATCCCCTTCTCTGTGAACAGATAGTTGTAAATAAAACTAAACTGTTAGGAATAACAGTTTACGTAATACCTTCAATAACAGCCACGTAATACCTTTGATCAAGAAAAAACTAAAGAGAGATGGGCCGAACATTTTGAGAGTTTTCTTAACCGAGATAGAGTTGCAGGAAGAGATATAGAGGAAAATGAAAAATTTTGTGATATCTTGGATGTGAAGGAAGATTTGTTTTGATAGGAGGAATTAGCGACAGTACTAAAAGGATTGAAAAATAATAAGGTCCCAGCTACTGATAGGGTGGTAAATGAGTTTCTTAAGTATGGTAGCTCTGATGTTAGAAATACATTACTGAAGATTATGAATATGATTTTTGAAAAAGGGGAAGTACCTAACGATTTTTGGAAAACCTTAATTCAGCCACTTTATAAGAAAGGTGATAAAAGTGAGTGTGGAAATTATCGAGGCATTAGTCTGGTCTCTCTAGGTAGTAAATTACTTAGTAATATAATACTTTTTAGACTGAGAAATGCCGTAAACAAAGATTTAAGAGAAGAACAATGCGGTTTTAGAAAAGGTTTAGGATGTGTCGACCAAATTTTCACTCTTAGGCTAATAATTGAGAAGTGCCTGAGTTTTCAAACACCTTTGGTCCTCAGTTTTATAGATTATGAGCAAGCGTTCAATTCTGTTGATAGAAGAGTTTAGTAATGGTTGTATCCAGACAAATACATTAAAGTGATTAGTGCTTTATACGAGAATAACACTGCTGCGGTTAAGGTAGGAAATGAGGTTAGCAGCTGGTTTTATATCAAATCAGGAATTAAGCAGGGTTGTGTTCTATCCCACTTTTTATAGATTATTTTGAAGGATTCTGTCTAAGGAGAACAGGAAAGGCGGTGGGAGACCACGGAATCAAATGTAGAAGAAAAAGTCTCCTGGACTTAGATTATGCTGATGATTTAAGCATTCTACATGAAAGTGTGAGCAAACTTAATGATGTGCTTGACGTCTTGTAAGTGCAGGGTGCTAGAATAGGTTTGAAAATTAATGTTAAGAACACTAAGTCACTAAGGCTAGGAATAAGGATGAAAAGGTGTCGTTGGGTAATGAAAATATTGATCAGGTGGACAGCTTCACCTACCATGGTAGTATTATTAGTTAAGATGGCGGGAGCGGAGACGATGTTAAAATTAGAATAGCCAAGGCTCTGGGTGTCTTCCCACAGTTAAAAAAAAGTTTAGAATAACAGGAAGAAAAGTCTTCAATTCAATATTAGAATATTATAAGCTACAGTAATGACAGTGGTTAAATATGGCTCTGAAGCATGGGCGCTCCGAAAAGTGGAAGAGGATTTGCTAGATGTTTTCCAGAGAAATTGTTTAAGGATTGTTCTGGGTACCCAGCTGACTGACTGTATTTCAAACAATTAGCTGTACAAGAAATTTGGTTCAATACCACTGTCTAGGGCAATGATGAAAGAAAGGTTGAGGTGGTTAGGGCATGTTATAAGGATGAAGGACCAGAGACTTCTGAGCGTTAATCTTTTTAGCCAACCCTCTAGGGCTAAACGAAAGTCAGTTTGTCCTCGTCTAGGGTTGGAGGACACCAAAAAGAAATATTTAAATGACAAAGGAACTTCATGTGAAGGTGTAAACAGGGAGGATTTGAATAGATTGAGCTGGAGGAGGAGCATACGTAGCTGTGTTGGCCTCAAGCGGCTTGGTGCTGCGGTAAGTTGTTAATGGTAGTAGTTAGGAATAAACATAACTTCTGATCTCAAGCATTACATTCTCACCAGTCACCATACAGTTGGTGAAAAAGGCAATCCTAACGTACACATATTAATATAATGACAAAATTTTGTTTTTCTTCGCATCAACTTTTAAACCTTTACTGTACTGGGCCTTTATTAAACCTTATTTAGAGTGTGTTACCCAGGTATGCCATTTCGGTCTGACTCGGGAACAAGAAAGCCTTATTGGAAAGATTCAGAAACGTGCTCTTGTTATTATTTCCCGTGGCCCGGATATTCTGCATTTTGAATTACTAATCAAATTTGATTTAGTTTTGATGGAGCAAGAAGACTGATGTTCAGTACGGCTTTTGGTAAAAATGGCTTAAATAACCAACATGATATCTTTCCATCGTATTTTAAACATAAATGACCACCCAGGGTTGCCGCGATGACATTTCCGATGCTGTCTAAAACCAAGGCCAAACATATGCAGCATTAAAGAACGTTTGTTTTGAATTCCGTGCCTGAGTACAATGTTACCCTTCAATAAACTGTGCATTTTCTTTTTCTAGTTTAAACCTACATGTTATGCTGGCTGATGATATGTCTTTATGAAGCAAACCTTAATATGTCAACAGACATAAAAGTGGTTTCAAACAGGTCTTTGTCACAAACTGTACCTAAAAACTAATCAGGCTAATTGAAAAAGAAAATCTAAAGAAGCCAAATTATGATAGCAATTAACATACCAATAGAATTCACCATTAATTTTGAGTCCAAATATGTAAAAAATACAGAGTGATAAAAATTTTCACTTCTAGTTTATTCAAGAATGGGTAAATATTATTTAAATTAATATTTTTAATAAATTTTATTTTAGAGCATAAAAGTGCTTGATCCTTCAGAGAGCATAAAATCCCTAAAAAATGTGCTCGGATTAAATCGAAATAAAAATATTATAAGTCCCTTGGTCAAAAAACAAAGTCAGTTCAATTACAGTCCCACCCCCCTTGAACAAAGAAAATCTCTACTCGGGGGGTGGCACTGAGCAACCTCTTTTTTTCTTCGTGGAACGTTTCCTAAAACATCATGCAGAGCTGTTTAAGGGTTCATTTAAAAGCTAATTTTTATGGATATATTATTATTCAAATTCGATTCGATAGTGCCACCCGAAAGTGCAATATGTCACCCCAAAAATAGTACTTAGGGCACTTTTCTTGAAGTGGAAAGGCCAAAAGAAATAAAACGGGCACTGTCATCATCACAGTCAAAAGAAAAACGTCTGGCATTAACAGTACAAGCTCCCTAGTCCAACCTCCTCGTTATTTTTCATAAATTATCTGCCATGGGACATTATCTGCCCCATGTCTAATCGGGAGGAAGTAGATGTATTTTTAATATCAAGAGGGGGCAACTTTGAGGTAGAGGTAGCATGGTAGAATAGGTAGAATAGAGGAATGCAATCAAAGAGAATTTTACAGCTTTAAAAAAGGTATGTTTAAAATCTAGGTGGGGGGAGGGAGAATGCAAGGGGAGGCCATAGGCACCCTTTCCCCACTATTGACGCCACTGGAACTAGTAGGCAACTGCAACGTCGTATAGAGCAGTATATAGGCTAAGCTGAAAGCTATTGATTATTTGTAAATACCAACAAAATACCAATTTATATGGCTCAATGTTTCAATTGTTTATAAGAAATTGTTTATAAGAATTTGTTTATTGCTTCAATTGTTTATAAGAAAACAAAATACCAATTTATAAGGCTGTCAATTGTTTTTTACTGGCCATGAAATCAAGAAAAATTAATATACAATTTTAATTTTCTAAAGAAATCAAGGAAGATCGATATTAAGGAAAGTTCAAGTAAAATAGGAAAAGTTCAGGAAAATATCAAGAGCTGGTTTATGTGCAACCAAAATATGTTGCAAAAACTGCTTTGCAGCAAATTATATTGTTTGAGGTTTCAACATCGTTCTTCAATTTCATCAGACCAACTTTGCTTTTAAAAACTCATTTTTTCCTATAATCATTCTCCGACAACAGTCTCTGTAACTTTTTTTTTTAGCTAAAAATTCAGCTATTTTTTAGCTAAAAATTCAGCTATTTTTGGCAGTTAGGGATGCTTTTAATTGAACCAAACAATTTTAACTCAAAATAAACAATATAGCATGGCTTTATGCACAACAGTCGGCCATCCAAAATAAAAAAAAATTGTTTTTAATGTAGCTACATCATACATTTCTACCAGTCAAGATATATTGATAGATAAGGTCTGACAAACCTCTTTATTTCTTTTTTTCTCTTGAGGTGTTGCCTTAACTTTCTATGCAACTTTTTGATTTAAAAATACATCTTACTACATTCTCTTATGCGAGTGCGATAAGAAAGAGCTTGGTGGCGGAATCTGATGAGGTATTTATCTTTTATTGCTTATATTTATTGCAGTGTAATAATTTTGAATAAATGAATATATCAAGAATAATAAGGCTCCAGGTTCTGATAGGGTAGTAAACGAGTTTTTTAAATATGGGGGCTCTTAGTTTAGAAATAAGTTATTGAAGATTATGAATATGATTTTTGAAAAAGGGGAAGTAACTAACGATTTTAGGAAAACCTTAATTAAGCCACTTTATAAGAAAGGTGATAAAAGAGAGTGTGTTAATTATCTAGGCATTAGTCTGGTCTCTGTAAGTAGTAAATTACTTAGTAATATGGTACTTTTTAGACTGAGAGAAGCCGTAGACAAAGTTTTAAGAGAAGAGCAGTTCGGTTTTAGAAAAGGTAGAGGATGTGTTGACCAAATTTTCACTCTTAGGTTAATAATTGAGAAGTGCCTAAGTTTTCAAACACCTTTGGTTCTCAGTCTTATAGATTATGAGCAAGCGTTCGATTCTGCTGATAGAGGAGCTTTAGTAAAGGTATAATCCTTGTATGGTATACCAGATAAATACATTAAGTGATTAGTGCTATGTACAAGAATAACACTGCTGCGGTTAAGGTAGGAAATGAGGTTAGCAGATGGTTTTGTATTAAATCAGGAGTTAAGCAGGGCTGTGTTCTATCCCCCTTTATATGGATTATTTTGATGGGCTTTGTTTTAAGGAGCACAGAAAAGGCAATGGGAGACCACGGAATCAAATGGGGAGGAAAAAGTCTCCTGGACTTGGATTATGCTGATGATTTAAGCATCCTAGATGAAAGTGTGAGCAAAATGAATGAAGTTTTAGAGGTTTTGCGAGTTCAGGGTGCTAGTATTTGTTTGAAAATTAATGTTAGGAAGACTAAGTCACTAAGGCTAGGAATAAGTGAAGATGAAAAGGTGACGTTGGGTAATGAAAAGATTGATCAGGTGGGCAGCTTCACTTACCTTGGTAGTATTATTAGTAAAGACGGTGGGAGCAGTGAAGATGTTAAAAATAGAATAGCCAAGGCTCAGGGTGTTTTTTCACAGTTAAAAAAAGTCTGGAAGAATAGGAAGATAAGTCTGCAAACCAACATTAGAATCTTAGAAGCTACAGTGATGACAGTGGTCAAATATGGCTCTGAAGCATGGACGCTCCGAAAAGTG
Source organism: Artemia sp. Qi Xiang Cuo (assembly GCF_049724085.1). NCBI lineage: Eukaryota > Metazoa > Arthropoda > Branchiopoda > Anostraca > Artemiidae > Artemia > Artemia sp. Qi Xiang Cuo. The sequence continues at coordinate 61,149,210 of NC_142804.1, read as the reverse complement.
GATGAAGATTTGCTAGATGTTTTCCAGAGAAACTGCTTAAGGATTGTTCTGGGTACCCGGCTGACTGACCGTATTTCAAACAATAGGCTATACGAAAAATGTGGTTCAATACCGCTTTCTAGGTCTATAATGAAAGAAAGGTTGAGGTGGTTAGGGCATGTTGTGCCCTAACCACCATTTGGATGAAGGATGACAGATTGCCGAAGATTGTTCTTTTCGGCCAACCATCTAGGGCTAAACGGAAAGCAGGTCGTCCTCGTCTGGGGTGGAAGGACGTCATAAAGAAAGATTTAAAAGAAATGGAAACTTCCTGGGCGGGTGTAAAAAGGGAGGCTTTGAGTAGATTGGGATGGAAGAAGAGCATGCTTAGCTGTTTTGGCCTCAGGCGGCTTGGTGCTGCGATGAGTTGTTAGTAGTAGTAGTAGTAGTAAACTTATTTATTCCATCTACTTTCCATTCAGTAGCCATTATGTACTCATTGAGTGAAAGTGGA